>NW_022589736.1:17234870-17486598 GCF_004348235.1 Phoca vitulina
TTTTGATGGGGTCTTTGCCTGATTTGGGGATTAAGGTAATGCTGGCCTCAGAGAATGAGTTTGGAAGCTTTGCTTCTGTTTCTATTTTTGTAACAGCTTCAGTAGAATAGGTATTATTTCTTCTTTGAATGTTTGGTAGAATTCCCCAGGGAATCCATCAGGCCCTGGACTCTTGTTTTTTGGGAGGTTTTTGATCAATGCTTCAATCTCGTTACTGGCTATTGGCCTATTCAGGTTGTCAATTTCTTCCTGTTTCAGTCTTGGCAGCTTATAGGTTTCCAGGAAGGCCTCCATTTCATCCAGACTGCCCAGTTTCTTAGCACATAGTTGTTGATAATAATTTCTAATAAGTGTTTCTATTTCCTTGGTGTTAGTTGTGATCTCTCCCCTTTTATTCATAATTTTATTAATTTGGGTCCTTTCTCTTTTCTTTTGGATAAGTCTGGCCAGTGGTTTATCGATCTTATTAATTCTTTCAACGAACCAACTTATAGTTTCGTTGATCTGATCTATTGTGTTTCTGGTTTCTAATTCATTGATCTCTGCTCTAATTTTAATTATTTCTCTTCTAATGCGTGGCTTAGGTGTCGTTTGTTGCTTTTTCTCTAGTTCTTTAAGGTGTAGAGTTAGTTGGTGAATTGGGGATTTTTCTATTTTTTTGAGTGAGGCTTGGATGGCTATGTATTTCCCCCTTAGGACTACCTTTGCAGTATCTCATAGGTTTTGGACCTATGTGTATTCGTTCTCATTGATTTCCATGAATTGTTTAAGTTCTTCTTTGATTTTCTGGTTGACCCAAACATTCTTGAGCAGAGTGGTCTTTAGCTTCCAAGTGTTTGAATTTCTGCCAAATTTTTTCTTGTGATTGAGTTCCAGTTTTAAAGCATTGTGGTCTGAGAATATGCAGGGAATAATCTCAATCTTTTGGTATCGGCTGAGACCTGATTTGTGACCCAGTATGTGGTCTATTCTGGAGAAAGTTCCATGTGCACTCGAGAAGAATGAGTATTCTGTTGTTTTAGGGTGGAAAGTTCTGTATATTTCTATGAGGTCCATCTGGTCTAGTGTATCATTCAAAGCTCTTGTTTCCTTATTGATTTTCTGCTTAGATGATCTGTCCATTGCTGAGAATGAAGTATTGAGGTCTCCTACAATTAACGTATTGTTATCAATATGACTCTTTATTTTGGTTAACAGTTGGCTTATGTAGATGGCTGCTCCCATTTTGGTGGCATAGATATTTACAATTGTTAGATCTTCTTGTTGGATTGACCCTTTAAGAATGATATAGTGTCCTTCTGTGTCTCTAATTACAGACTTTAGTTTAAAATCTAATTTGTCTGATATAAGAATTGCTACCCCAGCTTTCTTTTGAGGTCCGCTGGCATGGAAGATGGACCTCTATCGCTCCACTTTCAGCTGGATGGTTTTTTCTTTTTCTTTAGGTTCAAAATGAGTCTCTTGTAGGCAGCATATGGATGGGTCCTGTCTTTTTATCCAATCTGCAACCCTGTGTCATTTTATGGGAGCGTTTAGGCCATTCACGTTGAGAGTGATTATTGAAAGATATGAATTAATTGTCATCATGTTGCCTGTGAAGACGTTGTTTTTATAGATTGTCCCTGTAAATTTCTGTTGTATATCACTCTTGGGGTCTTTCTCCTTTTATGGAACTCCCCTTAATATTTCTTGCAGGGCCAGCTTAGTGGTCACATATTCTTTCAGTTTCTGCCAGTCGTGGAAGCTCTGCATCTCTCCATCCATTCTAAATGATAGCCTTGCTGGATAAAGTATTCTTGGCTGCATGTTCTTCTCATTTAGTACCCTGAATATGTCTTGCCAGCCCTTTCTGCCTTGCCAGGTCTCTGTGGATAGGTCTGACGTTATTCTGATGTTCCTCCCTCTGTATGTAAGGAATCTCTTCCCCCAACTGCCCTTAAGATGGTTTCCTTGGTTCTAAGATTTGCGAGTTTTACTATTACATGCCGGGGTGTTGACCTGTTTTCCTTGATCTTGGGAGGGTCCTCTCTGCCTCTAGGATGCGAATGTTTGTTTCATTCCCCAGATTAGGGAAGTTCTCAGCTACGATTTGCTCAAATACATCTTCTAGTCCTCTCTCTCTCTCCACTCCCTCCGGGATTCCAATTATTCTGACATTGGAATGCTTCATGGTGTCACTTATTTCTCTGATCCTATTTTCATGGATTCTGAGTTGTCTTTCCCTGGCCTCCTCTTTTCCCTTTTTATCTATTATATTGTCTTCTAGGTCGCTTATTCGTTCTTCTGCCTCACTTACCCTAGCTGTTAGATTATCTAGATTGGATTGGATCTCATTGATAGCATTTTAAGTTCTGCCCATTCAGCTTTCATTTCTGCCCTTAGAGACTCTATGTTGCCATTAATTGATTTCTCCATTCTAGCTATTGTCTTCACAATTGCTAGCCTGAATTCCATCTCCGACGTCTTGGTTTTATCTGCATCCATTTGTAAATCTGCAGCATAAGTCATAATCTCTGAGTCTTTTCTATTTTGGGGGTTCCTCCTCCTAGTCATTCTGTTGATGGGTGGTTGAGGGAATGTAGAGAGTCCAAATTATTGACCAGAACCCAAGCAAGATGCACCTGTTTTCTAGGGACCTTAGGGTTGCTGGCCTCTTGTTTTCCCAGCCTGTCTTCTGGGGGAGGGGCCTGTGGCACTGTTACTCAGGCAACCCTGTTTGGGCGAAGTTGCCCTGCCCCCCTGTGGCGGGGGATGGGCTCAGTGGGAATCAGTTTTGGGGACTTTTGTTCTCTGGCGGCTTTCCCTGGCGGCTTTCTGCGTCTCTTCCGTGAGTCAGAGCAGAAGAGACCGTTTCCAACCCTCTGCCTCAGAGCAGAGAGACCGCAGTCTGTTCTTCAGTGAGCTCTCCAGGCCACACTGTCTCCATTTCTGTCCATGCTTCTATAAACTGCAGCATCCTGAGTTGTGCGCCCCTCTGCAGGCTCCCAGTCCTGCCTCCAGGTCAGGGCACGTCTCTGCCCTTTGTGCTTCTAAAACCGCCAACCGTTCCCAGTTCGCACCCCGCAGCTCCGGGTTTCCACGCCGGGGGCTGCCCTAAAGTCCTTTCCCCACCGCCCCGTCCCGAGCGAGTGAGGCTGTCGCTCACCAGCAGTGTAGGATCCCCATGGCCAGGCTCCCTCCCGCTGCCATTTATCCTCCGATATCTGCCTGCAGAATCACTGCTCCCTGCTTCGAACCTCGAAACCAACCACCTGCAATATTCTGTTTGTAGAGATCCAGGTCTTCTTACATCTCAGGCTGGTTTTGTGGGTGCTCAGAGTGGTCTGGTAGATATCCAGCTCAATTCTGGGGACCAGTTGAAATAGGGTGCCCTACACCTCCGCCATCTTTTCTTCCCCAGATTCTTTTGTATCTTTTTGATTTAGTCTTGGAAAGTTGTATATTTCTAGGAATTTACCCATTTATTCAAGGTTATTCAATTTGTTGACATATAAATGTTTATAGTAGTTTCTTATGATCCTATGTATTTCTGTGGTATCAGTTGTAATATCTCCTGTTTCATTTCTGATTTGTCTTATTTTTTCCTTAAAGTCTTGTTAATTTTGTTTATCTTTTAAAAATATAGCTCCTAGTTTTATTGATCTTTTCTATTGTTCTTCTGGTCTCTATTTCATTTATTTCTACTCTGATCCTTGTTATTTCTTTCCTTATGTTAATTTTGAGTTTAGTTTGTCCTTTCTTCTAGTTCTATTTGAGATCTTTCTTTTTTCTTACTATATGCATTTATTACTATAAACTTCTCTTTCAGAAGTGCTTTTGTAGCATCTGATAGGTTTTGGTCTGTTGTGTTTTCATTTTCATTTGTTTCAAGATATTTTTTTATTCCCCTTTAGATTTCTTCTTTGACACACTGGTTGTTCAGGAGTGTTGATTCCTAGTTTCTTAACACTGTAGTCAAAAAAGATACTTGGTATGATTTCAGTCTTAAGTTTGTTAAGATTTTTTTGTGACCCATTGTATGATTTATCTTGGAGAATATTCTGTGTGCTCTTGAGAAGAATGTATGTTCTGTTGCTGTTGAATGGAATGTTGTATACTGATATTTGATCTAAACTATGGTTCAAGTCTAATGCATCCTTGTTGAGTTTTGTCTGAATGATCTACCCACTGTGGAAAGTAGGGTGTTGAAATTCCCTACTATTATTGTATTGTTGTTATTTCTCCCTTCAGATATGTTAGTAATTGCTTAATATATTCAGGTGCTCCAATGTTGAGCATGCTTATCAATTGTTTTATCTTCTTGATTCGTTGATCCCTTATTACATAATGAATTTTTTCTCTTGTTACTATTTTAGCTTACTGTCTGTTTCATTTGACATAAGTATAGTTACCCTCACTTTCTTTTGGTTTCCAATTGTACGGAATATCTTTTTTCCATTCCTTCACTTTGAACATATATGTATCCTTAAAGCTGAAGCAAGGCTCCTGTAGGCAGTATATATGTGAGTCTAGTTTTTTATCCTTCCAGCTACTCTGTGCCTTTTAACTGGAAAATTCAATTTATAGAGTAATTTAGAGTAATTACTGGCATGTAAGGACTTAGTAATATCTTATTAATTGCTGTCTAATTGTTTTGTATTTCCATGGTTCCTTTTTTCCTCCCTTGATGCCTACCTTTGTGAATGATGATTTTCCATAGTTCTATGCTCTGATTCCCTTTCTTTATCTTTTGGGAATCTACTATATGTTTTTACTTTGAAGTAAGCATGAAGCTTACATAAAACATCTCATAGTTGTTAATAGTCCATTATATGATGATAGCAACTTAAATGGGTATACAAAATATCCACCCTTTTACTCTCTTATTTTTAATGACACAAGATACCTCTTTTCATATTGTGTATTTGTTGAGAAATTATAGTAGCTCTAGTTACATTTTAATATAATTAATTAACATATCATATTACAGAATTAGACTTTTCTGAATCTGTCACACATTTACTTTGAATCAGTGTATTGTACATGTTCATGTTACTAATTAGTGTATTTTCATTTCAGATTAAAAATTCCTTTCAGCATCTCTTATAAGGCAGGTATAGTGGCCATAAACTCCCTCAGCTTTCATTTGTATGGGAAAGTATTTCTGAAGGATAACTTTGCCCAACATAGTATACTTTGTTGGCAATTGGTTTCTTTTAGCACTTTGAATATATGCTTATGAAAGGGCCACATCCCACTCTCTTCTAGCCTATAAAGTTTCTGCTGAGAAATCCACTGATAGCCTAATGGGGGTTCCTTTGTAGATTACAATCTTCTTTTCTATTTTTTTCTGTTCTCTAGGTGACTTTTTTTTTTTTAAGTTTTTATTTAAATTTATAAACCTTTTTCCTACTGCTGCTTTTAGGATTCTCTCTCTTCTTTGATTTTTGACAGTTTTATTATAATTTGTCTTGGAAAAGATCATTTTGAATTAAAATAACGGGTTAATCAATTAGCTTCATCAACTTGGATATTCAAGTCTCCCCCTAGGTTTGGGAAGTTTTAATTTAATTTAATTTATTTAAATTTTAGTTAACATACAATATTGGTTTCTGGAGTAGAAGTCAGTGGTTCTTCACTTATATACCACACCCAGTGTCTATCACAAGTGTCCTCTTTAATACTCATCAACCATCTAGCCCATCCCCCACCTACCTCCCTCCATCAATCCTCAGTTTGTCCTCTATCGTTAAGAGTCTCTTATGGTTTGTTTGTATCTCTCTTTTTTTCTTTTTCCCCTTTCCATATGTTCATCTGTTTTCTTTCTTAAATTTCATATGTGAGGGGCACCTGGATGGATCAGTCAGTTAAGTGTTGGCTTTCAGCTCAGGTCACGATCCTGGAGTCCTAGGATTGAGCCCTGCATTGGGCTCCCCACTCAATGGGGAGTCTACTTCTCCCTCTGACCCTCTTCCCTTTTGTGCTCTCTCTCTCTCTAATAAATAAATAAAATCTTTTAAAACATTTCACATATGAGTGAGATCCTATGGTATTTGTCTTTCTCTGACTTATTTCACTTAGCATATTACACTCTAGCTCCATCCATGCCATTGCTAATGGAAAGATTTCATTTGTTTTGATGCCTGAGTGATATTCCATTGTGTGTACACACACCACATCTTTATCCATTCATCATTCAATAGACATTTGAGCTCTCTCCAAAGTTTGGCAATTGTTGATAATGCTTCTATAAACATTGGGGTGCATATACCCCTTTGAATCTGTATTTTTGTATCCTTTGGGTAAATGCCTAGTAGGGCAATTGCTGGGGTATAGGGTAGTTCTATTTTTAACTTCTTGAGAAGCCTCTAAACTGTTCTCCAGAGTGGCTGCACCAGCATGAATTTCCACAAACAGTATAAGAGGATTCCCCTTTCTTCACATCCTCATCAACACCTGTTGTTTCTTGTGTTGTAATTCTAGCCATTCTGACAGGTGAGAGATGGTATCTCATTGTGGTTTTGATTTGTATTTCTCTGATGATGAGTGATTTTGAGCATCTTTTCAAGTATATTTTAGCCATCTGGATGTCTTCTTTGCAAAAGAGTCTATTCATGTCTCCTGCCCATTTTTTAACTGGTTATTTGTTTTTTGGGTTTTGAGTTTGCTAAGTTCTTTATAGATTTTGGATACTAACCCTTTATCAGATATATCATTTGCAAATATCTTCTCATATTCTGTAGGTTGCCTTTTAGTTTACTTGATTCTGTCCTTTGCTGTGCAGAAGCTTTTTATATTGATGAAGTCCCAATAGTTCATTTTTGCTTTTGTTTCCCTTGCCTCTTGCAACATGTCTAGTAAGAAGTTGCTACAGTTGATGTCAAAGAGGTTTTTGCCTGTTCTCTTCTAGGATTTGGTGGCTTCCCCCTCACCAAAATCCATTTTGAATTTACTTTTTCATATGGTGTAAGTGGTCCAGTTTCATTCTTCTGCATGTTGCTGTCCAGTTTCCCCAACACCATTTGTTGAAGAGATTGTCTTTTTCCATTGGATATTCTTTCCTGCTTTGTCAAAGATTAGTTGGCCATATAGTTGTAGGTCCATTTCTGGGTTCTCTATTCTGTTCCATTGATCTATGTGTCTGTTTTGTGCCAGTACCATACTGTCTTGATGACTATAGCTTTCTGATATAGCTTGAAATCTAGAACTGTGATGCCTCTAGATTTGTTTTTCTTTTTCAGAATTGCTTTGGCTATTGGGGGGTCTTTTGTGGTTCCATACAAATTTTAAGATTTTTCTAGCTTTGTGAGAAATGCCAGTGGTATTTTGATAGGGACCACATTAAATATGTAGATCACTTTGGGTAATATAAACATTTTAACAATATTTGTTTTTCCAATCCATGAGCATGGGCTGTTTTTCCATTTCTTTGTGTCATCTTCCATTTCTTTCATAAGTGTTTTGTAGTTTTTGGCATATAGACCTTTTACTTCTTTGGTTAGGTTTGTTCCTAGATATCTTACTGTTGTTGGTGCAATTGCAAATGGAATCAATTCACTGATTTCTTTTTCTGATGCTATGTTATTGGTGTATAGAAATGCAACAGATTTTTGCACATCGATTTTATATCCTGCAACTTTGCTGAATTAATGTATTAGTTCTAGCAGTTTTTTGGTGTAGTCTTTTGGGTTTTCTACATAGAGTATCATGTTGTCTGCAAATAGTGAAAGTTTCCTTGCCAATTCAGATGCTTGTTTGTTTTTTTTTTTTCCTTTTTGTTGTCTGATTGCTGAGGTTAGGACTTCCAGGACTATGTTAAGTATAATTGTGAAAGTGGACATCCTTGTCTTGTTCATGACCATAGGGGAAAGACTCTCAGTTTTTCCTCATTGAGGATGGTACTAGCTATGGGTCTTTTGTATATGGCCTTTATGATGTTCCATCTATCCCTACTTTGTTGAGGGTTTTTATCGAGAAAGGATGCTGCATTTTGTCAGATGGTTTTTCTGCATCTATTGACAGCATCATATAGTTCTTATCCTTTCTTTTATTATTGTGGTGTATCACATTGATTGACTTGTGAATACTGAGTCACCCTGCATCCCTGGAATAAATCCCACTTGATCGTCGTGAATAATTATTTTAATGTACTATTGAATTCAATTTGCTAGTATTTTATTGAGTTTTTTGCAACGATGTTCGTCAGAGATATTGGCCTGTAGTTCTCCTTTTTAGTGAGGTCTTTGATTTTGGAATCAAAGGTAATGCTGGCTTTGTAGAATGAGTTTGCAAGTTTTCCTTCCATTTCTATTTTTTGGAATAGTTAGAGAACAGGTATTAACTCTTCTTTAAATGTCTGGTAGAATTCCCCTGGAAAGCCATCTGGCCCTGGACTTTCGTTTGTTGGGAGATTTTTGATTACTGATTCAATTTCTTTGCTGGATGGGTCTGTTCAAATTTTCTATTTCTTTCAGTTTCAGTTTTGATAGTTTGTAAGTTTCTAGAAATTTGTCCATTTCTTTCAGGTTGCCCAGTTTGTTGGTATATAATTTCTCATAATATTTTATTATAATAGTTTGTATTTCTGTGGTGGTGTTTGTCATCTCTCCTCTTTCATTTGTGATTTTATCTGTCTTGGTCCTTTCTCTTTTCCTTTTGATAAGTCTGGGTAGAGGTTTATCAATTTTATTAATTTTTTCAAAGAACCAGCTCTTAGTTTTGTTAATCCGTTCTCCTGTTTTTGTATGTTTCTATATTATTTTTTTCTGCTCTAATCTTTATTATTTCCCTTCTTCTGTTGTCTTTAGGCTTTATTTGCTGTTCCTTTTCTAGATCTTTTAGGTGTAAGGTTAAATTGTGTATTTGAGACTTTTCTCACTTCTTGAGGTAGGCCTGTATTGCAACATACTTTCCCCTTAGGACTGCCTTTGCTGCGTCCCAAAGGTTTTTGACTGCCATGTTTTCATTTTCATTTGCTTCCATGTATTTTTTTTATTGACTTCTTAATTTCGCGGTTAACCCATTCATTCTTTAGTAGGATGTTCTTTAGCCTCCATGTATTTGAGGTCTTTCCAAATTTTTTCTTGTGGTTGATTTCAAGTTTCAATGCATTGTGTTCTGAAAATATGCATGGTATGTTTGGGAAGTTCTTAGCCATTATTTTTTTAAATAAGCATCACTCCCTTCTTTCTATTTTCTCTTTCTGGGACTCCAGTGATTCTGATTTTGATTCTTTTGATGGTTTCCCACAGATCACATAGGCTTTCTTCATTCATTTTCATTATTTTTTCTTTGTTCTCCTCTGATTTATTTCAGAGTTCCTATTCTCTAAAACTCACCGACTCTGTCTTTTGTCTAATCGCTTCTGCTGTTGGTGTTTGTATTGCTTTCATTTTATTCACTGGAAATTCTTCATCTCCAGAATTTTTGTTTGTTTCCATTTTAATGAGTTTTATCTCTTTGTTAAATTTCTCATTTTGTTTGTATATTGTTTTCTTGATTTCACTGAACTGTCTATGTTTCCTTGTAGATAATTTTGTTTCCTCAAAATGGCTATTTTGAATTCCTTGTTGGGTAAATTTCAGATCTCTGTGTCTTTGGGTTCAGTTATTAGAAGATTATTATGACCTTTGGTGATGTCATGTGTCCTTGATTCTTCATGGTTTGATTTGTACTGCCCAACTAATCAGGTTGAGAATATTTTCTCTTATTGTTGGCCATTCAGCTTTCTCTTTGTAAAGTGCCTATTTATGTATTTTGTCCATGCAATCAAGAGTCTGACTCCATTTTCAATGTCTGAGAGAGGACAGTTTTTAAACCTCATCCCTCACATTTGGGTAAGAAAGCCCAAGCAATCATTCCTTCTGCACTTTGAGAAATTTAGACCCTGAAAATCCTGGCTTGCATATGGGAACACTCACCCCAGACCCACCTCTTAATGATAATAAAAACACAAGCCATTTTCAGACTGCCCTGGGTGTCTACTCTGCTTTCCCCCAAAAGCTTCAATACATGAGACAGAAATCACTTTATTCCCCTTAGGGCATACATGGCATCATCAGTCTTGACATCTGACCACTTTAGACTGGAGGAAATTTTGGATCCTGCTCTCTGTGGGGCAATCACAATAAGGCCCATTTCCATATTAGGTTATTTACATTTTGCTGAATGATTTGTAGTAATCCTTTATATATTTCTATGCCACCCAAATTTTGGGGTGGTCTTTTCACCTTGTCATTATCAGATTTTGGAGTTATGGTTATTCTAGCTTCATAGAATGAAACAAGGAGTACCATTTTTTTCTATAGTCTGGAACAGATTGTTTATAATTGAAATTATTTATTCTTGAATGTTTGGTAGAACTTCAAAGTAAAGACATTTGCTATGAACTTCCCTTTATGTAAGACATTTGACCATAGTCTCACGCTCTTTCATTTGTTCTTAAGCCTGTTTATATGTTATATATTAGTAGGAAATGAATCTATTTCAATTGTTTTCACATATTTGGCATAAAACTGTTCATAATATTAACTTATTTCATTTTAAAACATCTGCAGAACCCATACTTATGTTTTCCTTTTCCTTTACTGTTTATCTTTGCCTTTTTTTCTTGACAAATATTGCCAGTATCATTTGAATTTTATTAATCTCTTTAATGAACCAAATTTATATTTGTTAATAATTTTTTTCCCTCTTGCACTCATATCTCTTATTCTCTTTCATATTTTCAGTCTCTTTAAATCTCTGCTGAATTCTGATTGATTTTTTCAAATCTAACTTCCAGTCTTCTAACTTCTCTCTTTTGCTCTGTTTATTCTCTTAAATCATCCACCTATTTTTTAATTTCAAGGAATAAATTTTTCATTTCTTTTTGGTTCTTTTTCAAATTCTTCTTGGTCATTCTTTATAGTTTTTCCCCCCTCCGTACATATTGTTAAGCGTTCCTTTTATTTTGTACACATATTTAACATTGTTTTTTCATGATATGGTTTGATATTATAGTATCTGAAGTACTTGCAGATTTAGTCTGTTTCTTGCTTCTGCCATTTCTTTTTTATGAAGTTGTTGTCTCTATTTGTGTTTGGTGGTGGTGGTTGTTATATTACTATGAGCTGCTCAATTTCCTTGGAAAATTTTTTAGCAATTCTTTTAGGCTGAGATCAGAATTATAATCAAAACTAACAACTTCTATGAGATAGATGAACACTATGAAATCCAAACTGATGATAGTTCCAATAGGGTTCATATTAAAAATATTTAAAAACTAGTATGTCATGGATATCCAGTAATCTAAAGAGATGCTGGCTCAACTGGGTGTTGTAGGCAAGTGTTGAGTCACTATATTGTACATCTGAAACTAATATAACACTGCATGTTAACTAACTGGAATTTAAACAAAAACTTAAAAAAAGATGCTGGCTCAATTAGAATCAACAGCAACTGTAAAAAACAAAAACAGAAACATATGAATGTACTAGTGCATTCTGGATAAGCAATAGCATTTCCTGAAATGAAGATAAATTCCTTTAGAGAGAATTTGCATTTGTTTTTTCTAGATGGCTGGGGCCATTACTGTCCAAGACAACTTTAAATTACATTTTGCCTTAAGATTCATTGGCATCCAAAGTCATGTGAATTTCAGCTGTAAATATTCCTAATAGCCATATTTTGATTCTAACTGATCAGTAGTCACTCTTCTCACCTTCTGAATAGAAATTGGTTAGAGTTAAGTTTTTTTTTTAATTTTTATTGTTATGTTAATCACCATACATTACATCATTAGTTTTAGATGTAGTGTTCCATGATTCATTGTTTGTGCATAACACCCAGTGCTCCATGCAGAATGTGCCCTCTTTAATACTCATCACCAGGCTAACCCATCCTCCCACCCTCCTCCCCTCTAGAACCTTCAGTTTGTTTTTCAGAGTCCATCATCTCTCATGGTTCGTCTCCCCCTCCGATTTCCGCCCCCTTCATTCTTCCCCTCCTGCTATCTTCTTCTTCTTTTTTTTCCTTAACATATATTGCATTATTTGTTTCAGAGGTACAGATCTGAGATTCAACAGTCTTGCACAATTCACAGTGATTACCAGAGCACATACCCTCCCCAGTGTGTATCACCCAGTCACCCCATCCCTCCCACCCCACCCCCCACTCCAGCAACCCTCAGTTTGTTTCCTGAGATTAAGAATTCCTCATATCAGTGAGGTCAAATGATACATGTCTTTCAGTTAGTGTTAAGTTTATCCTTTGTGAGAATTCTTGCAGGGGATGTAGATATTTCTGGTTAACTCTTACAATGGGTCCCTTTGGAGAGAGGGTATCCCAGCTTTCAAATAGGAAGATCTATTAGACTTTGTGCTTTTGGTAGCCCTTGAGCTTTGTTTTCTCTGTCCTGTGCCACTGGAGTTCTGGAAGACTGAAGTACCGATTTATCTTAGGCAGAAGGCCATAAGGTAAAAGGTAACTACAGGGAAGGACCCCAATTACTCCAGAGATTTTTTTGACCTGGGAATTTCTTAATTTCTTGCCCACTTTTCAGTGAATTTAAGACTATAAAAAACTTTATCCATAATTGTCACTGTTTTTGACCTGTGGGGGACTGAGCAAGGTATTTTTTCTTATTATTCTTGGAAATGAAATTCTTGTGGTAATATTTTTCTTAATGCAAATTTGAATTATATATCAAGACCAAAACATTGTTCTGACAGGATTTAATCAACTAAGTTAACTAGATGAGGCACACTAGTTTAAGCATAATTTGGTGTTTAGTGCAATTATGATAAAAACTACTAACATTACATTAAGAGCTTTGTTTTCTAGGAATAAAAAGAAATAGTTTGCTTTAAAATTAGATGAAATTTTAAAATGTTGACCAGTGTACAGATGGGCTTCTAAAAATACTTGGTATTTACAGAAAGGAAGAAATGCACATATCTTAGATGTAAATTATTATAGTTGGAATTTGTGCATGGATTACACCATTTAAAAACTTCCAAACATTGATTTTGAAGCTTATTGGTCTCTTCATCATTACATATGGGTAGTTTGTAGATAATCCAATAAAATTGTCATTAAATCTCCCAAAAGCATTATATCTATAAGAGTTTTAGAACCAGTTCCCAGGGAGATCTATCACAAGCACAGGCTTTATTACATGCAAACTAAAGAATGAACACTAAGTTGAAAGTACCTAATAAAATATGAGTTCAAATATCTTCAAACTGAGAATGTGAAATAATTATTACATATTTCTAACAGTCAATAGTAAACAGTTTGATTCCATAAGTACATTTTACCAGAAGCACTTGGTCCAAACAACACTGGGAAAACAAAATTAGCTCTGAACACAAAGGGGTGTGGATAAAAAAATATTCCTTGCTTTCTGGTTTTGTGGGCAATCACAATTTAGGAGAGAATTAGAATGTTGGAATTAATTTTAAAGGAAAAAAGAAATAAGATTTCCATTCATAATTGAGAGGAATTTAAAGAGAGTAGCAAAGTACTGCTGTTTTATGTTCTGATTTTAAAAGGAAGCGAAAACTAAGCAAATTATTCTAAGCTTTGCAAAACACCTTTATTTAATAAAAATTAAATGCTCAGGGTAAAAGTCATATATATGTCAAATATAATATATATATTTACATACGCTTTTTAAAATAAGGTGAAACATATAACTCTCTGACATACTGGCATGTAATTCTTCAGTAAATGTGATACATCTTTTATAAAATACTTTTTTTGTAAAGCCTAATTTGAAAGACTTGTATTGAGGAGAAAGTGGTTTTGATTAATGCGTTGTAGGTAATTATTGCATTTGCTTTATTTTGTATCCATGACACTTAATGCCTAACAAAGATGTAGCAAACAATATTTTCTTTTTGCATGGCTGCTATGAAATCATACTGAAAGCTGATGACAGCCAATTCTACTGTTCTGTAATTTTTTTCTTAAAGCTCTTCTGTTGCTTAAGTTTCCCCTGACCATTGGTTCTAGAACAGGATTAAGTTAAATAGCCCAAAGCCTCTCTCCATCTTCGATGTAAGTGTATTTTTTAAAAATTTGCACGAGGCCATCCAAAGAAGAAATGAGATAAAATGAGGTGATTAATCATACATGAGGCCAGAAAAAAAAAAACAAAACCTGTTTATTATGGATTGGCTAGATATTAGATTTCTTTATATTGGGTTCTAATAAATTTCCACTTGAAGTTACTGTCATTTCAGAAATGGGGACTGAGTGGAGCTGTTTCCCTGAAATGTTTGAATCCCTGGTTCCTCTAACAGCTCTCAATCTGTGAATGTTGTACCTCTCTAAGGAACTATCAGCAGGTTTGCTCATAAATCACAGAATCTTCTGCTTACCCCTATGACTGATCTCTAAAAATGGGATCAACGCACTTTATTCCTGAAATCTGAAAACAAGTATCTATGAAAGAGAGTGTCGAGAAAGACAATATTAAAAAAGGTCACACCCTAATTCACCTTGGTTCCCAGAAACAGTCCTTATAGCTTTTTGATGAAAACAATTTCATAGCTCTTGATGATTACATTGTAAAAGTCTAGCAGTCAGGAACATTAAAGCTAGTTATATGCTTATTTTTATTCTAAAAAATTCTTAGCTTTGCTAAAGCAACATCCCCCTTTTCAAGTCCAGGAACAAATACAACTGACCAATTTCTTGAATATAGATCCTCATATAAATACTTATGTGAAAGTGTGTTCAGATGGTAGCTTCCACAAAAAGAAGAGTAATATTTCCCAGATGCATGTGTTGTGCTTAAAATGATTGCAGCAAAAGAAACTAAAAGAAGCATATTTTTCATTCTACTTCACTGTCTTTCTTGGTGCCTTCAGTAACAATTATATTGCAAACATTCTCTTGCAAATCATCTGTGTAAAATATCAGGAAAATTATACTTTCAATACAAAATGTGAAGAAAATCTTTCTATTTTTACAGCTTTAAAATGTATTCCTTATCCCAGAGCCCACCATTTTCTAAAATATGCAGTTTGAAGAAATAGCACTGACAACTTCTTACATAAAAAACTTTTATGAATGCAAACTTTGAGTGATTTTCTGGTTAATCTAATTTATTTAAATTAGCTTTATTTAATTGCACATACAGCTGTTCTGTGCCCTGAACAAAGCCCTAGGGACTATTTAAAGTGCTTAAGTCTAAATGTCATGTTTTATCACTATGTAATATGTAGCGAACCACAAAAATTTGTTGTTGTTGTTCACTGGGTAGTACTTCAAGACTGCAGCATTCTTTTCCTTATTTTTACTCTGGTATGTTAATAGTTATAAAGCTACAAGCTAAATGTAAGCAGAAATGACTTTTCTTTCCCTTGAACATTATTCACACCATAATACAAGTTAAAGCAACAGCCTCAGAGAGGTCTCTTCCATTCCAAGAGCTTTAATTACCACCTATAACCAGGGTTTCCAAAATCCCTATCATCAGCCCAGATTTCTCTCTAGTGCTCTAGACCCCTACATCCCATGTCACCTCTTAAACAGTCCATGTGTCCAAAGTGGAATTCATTATCTTTCCTTCAACCAACTCTTCCTGTTGTATTCTAACATCACCAATTGGGTTTTCACTTATTAATTAGATTTCTGGTTATCAAATGATTTTGGGGGCAAGACAGCTTAGACTTGACATAACCTCTATCCTTACAAAGAACAAACTCCATCCAGTGCCAAAGCTTGGGATACTGGATAAAGCTTAGTCTTTGGGACTGGTTGATCTTGGCTCAAATTCTGGCCCTACTGTTACTGACCAAGTGTTCTTGGACAAATTATTTCTGGAAGTCTTTGTTTCCTTATATATAATAAAAATATTATCAAACTGCCTAATGATAACTAGAAACCCTAAGGAGAAAATACATATGAAAGTGTCATATAAGACATAAGGCCTCATATAAATGTTAATAATTTCTAGTTGGCATATTACTAAAAGATTCCAATGAAGAAGACAGGCCTAAAGACAAAGCAAGCTATCTTAGTTTATAAAACAATAATATACAAGCCACCACCACTAAACAGCCATATAATGAAATGTGATTCTCTGAAATTTCCCTGGGACTTGCCCTATTCTAATGCCAACCAACAATATGGAGGGCAAAAGTATTCATAAGCCAAGTGAAGACATAGGATTGAGATCCTTGATCCATGGGCATATATCTTTAGGAAAAGAAGGTTGTTTTTCCTGGTAACATGGGGATATTTTTAGTTCAGTAGAAATTAGTGAACAATTGGCTTGCATTAAAGGAGAACTCAGAAAAATTATTCCCTAATTTACAATTAGGAAATGGCTTAGGAATTGGGAAAAACCAGGATTAATATGTGACTGTCTTCAGAATTTAGCTTTTTTCCTTCGAAAGATATTACAATACAATAAAATTTATTTTTTAAAGATTTTATTTATTTATTTGACAGAAATTTATTTTATTTATTTATTTGACAGAGAGAGCACAAGCAGGGGGAGCAGCAGAGGGAGAGGGAGAAGCAGGCTTCCCGCTGAGCAGAGAGCTCAATGCGGGGTTTGATCCCAGGGCCCTGGGATCATGACCTGAGCCAAACACAGATGCTAAACTGGCTGAGCCACCTGGGTGCCCCAATACAATAAAATTTAAATGAGAGTATGTCATAAGCTCCACTGTATTATTATGCCATCAAATCAGCCCATGAGACCTACCTGCTCATGCCCTAGTTGGTGTATGAGTGGTTTGGATGGCAATGGTCTCATGAAGTATGATTTTATTACCAAGACTATCTGTAAAGTCAAAGACTTTGCAAGCCCCTGATGAACTAGTCAGAGGATGTTTCAACATCCCTACAACTGTTGAGAAACCTCTACATCCTAATGACATTAGTGCAATCAGAGCATCACTTCAATAAGTAAGCCACCCAGGCACATACACAGTCTCTGGGCCTTTTCACTTTGGAAAATTAACTAATGGCAGTATCTGAGCGGAAAATTTCATCTTCCTCTCTTCACAATGAAACAGTCCAAGGTCACCTGTGACAGGCATAAAAATGCTCCCATCACATACACACCCCAAAACACCCACACAGTCCGATTTTCACTGCGCTGTCACTGAACTTGTTTGTATAACTAGTTTAATCTAATGTTCAAACCTTTATCCTCTCAAACATGTGAGGGCTGACAGTTTTATTTCCTTATCACATTACATCAGTTCTTTGCAAGCAAGATGTACCAAGTACCTGAACATCTTGGGGATAATTACTCTTCCAATAATGTGCAACACTAATGATACTTCTCCAGTTTTTTATGGTGCAAGTGTTTTATGCTTTATTAGTTTGCACTTGGTCTTTTCTTTGATATTTTTCCTCCTGTTTGAGATTTTACAGGTTAGTGCTTGTACTATTCCTGTGAAGAATGTATTCTATGCCAAAGAAGGAGAATGATTATGGTAATACTGAAAAGGCCAGATGCTGGCCTTTATAAAAAATATATTATAAAATTGGCTTTGTGTCTTTCCTAGAATAGGAACTTAAGTAATAAATGGAGGCTAGTTGGAGTGTGTGTCTCAAGGGTATATATAAGCCAAGAAGACTACAGTAGGCTAGTGTATCTTCAAGAGACTAGCTCAGAGCAGAACAGGTGCCCCCAGTATTAAGCTTTGAGATCTGGTCATATGCAAGATCCAAATTCTCCAGGTTGAGACAATAGGTAGATCAGGCCAATATGTCAACATAAGATGAAACTGTTATAACTCTGTTTTCTGCTCCCAGTTTTGCCACTTCTAGAATGTCATATAAATGGAATTATAATGCAAATTGCCTTAGGAGTCTCGTTCACTTTATTCAGAAAAAATGTACTTAAGAGTCATCATGTTGTTGCACAAATCACAAGGTATTTTTTCTTTTATTGTTTTATAGTGTTCCATTCTCTGAATTCACAATGGTTTGTTTATTCATTTGCTTGTTGAAGGGCACCTTGGCTGTTTCCAGTTTTTCACAATTATGGATAGTGTTGTTATAAAAGTTTATATGTAGGTTTTTATGTGACATAAGTTTTCATTTCATTAATACCCAGGAATAGGATTTCTGGGTCATATGGTAAGTATATATTTAATCTTAGAAGAAGCTGCCAAAACATTTTCCAAAGTGGTTATATCATTTTGCATTCTAAGTGTAATGCATAAGCATTTTTATTACTCTGAAGTCTCACCAACATTTCATATTATCAATTTCTCTTAAAAAAAAAAAAACACTTTAGCCATTCTTGGATAAAGAAATTGTGATACACACTCACACACAAACAATGGAATATTGTCTAGCCTTAAAAAAAGGAAATCCTGTCATTTGTGACAACGTGAATCGATCTGGAGGACATTTTGCTAAGTGAAATAAGCCAAACACAGAAATATATTACACAATGATACTTATATGTAGAATCTAAAGAAGTCAAATACATAGAAGCATATTATAGAAAGAGGATCACCAGGGGTGGGGAGGTGGGGGAAATGGGGAGATGGTGGTTAAAGAGTACAAAGTTCAATTTATTTACAGTGAATATGTCTAGAGATCTAATGTATAGCATTATTATATTATTTTATTTTTATATTATATATATATATTTATTATTATATATTACATTATTATATTATATACTAGAAATTTACTAAAATAGATTTCAGGTACTCTCACCAAACACACACAAATGATTACTATGTAAGGAGATGGATATGTTAATTAGCTTGACTATAGTAGTCATTTCATGATGTACATATGTTTTAAAACATGTTATACACTTTAGATATACATAATTTTTATTCAAATAATTTTTTATCCATTTGAATAGCTGTGTAGTAGTATCTTATGGTTTTAATTTATACTTCTTCAAAGATTAATGATGTTGAACATCTTTTTATGTGCTAATTTGCCATCTATATATCTTCCTGGGTGAAGTATTCTGTACAGATCTTTTGCCCTTGATCAGTTGTTGATTTACTTTCTGTTGAGGTCTAAGGGCTCTTTGTATACTGTGGATACAAGTCTATTAAAGGTTATATGATCTGTAAATATTTTTTCCTTTTTTGTGTCTTTTCATTCTCTTAATAGTGTCTTTCAAAGACTAATAGTTGTAATTTTGATGAGTCCAATTTATCAATTTTTTTCATGGTTTGTGGTGTTCGAGTAGTATCTAAAAACTCATTGCCAAACCCAAGGCCACATAGACTTTCATCCTATGCTTTCTTCTCTAAGTTTTATTGTTTTAAACTGTGTATTTAGGTGTATGGTCAATTTGAGTTAATTTTTATGTGTGTGAGATTTGTGTAAAGGTTTATGTTTCTGCATGTGATGTCTACTTGTTTTAGCACTATTGTTAAAGGATTATGCTTTCTCCATTGTATTGCCTTTTTACCTTTTTCAAAAATTAATTGACTGTATTTGTGTGGGTTTATTTCTGGGCTCTCTATCCTTTTTCACAAATTGACAACTGATACGCATTTATCCTTTTACCAAACTACATGTTTTGATCATTGTATTTTATAGTAAGTCTTAAATCAGGCAACAACTTCAGGTCCTGCCTCCAAGCAGCGTTAGCCCTCTGACTTTGTTCTTTTTAGAACTATTTTGACTATTCCAGTTTTGTTGCTTTTCCATATAAAGTTTCGATTCAATTTGTTATTATCTTCAAAAAAGTTTGTTGGTATTTTGATTATGACTGAGTTGAATCTATAGATCAAACTGGGGAGAACTGACATCTTAATATTGAGTCTTTCAATCCATGAACATGATCTATCTTTTTATTTGAACACATCTTTCATTTCTTTCATTAAATGTTCTGTAGTTTACAACATACAGATCCCTACACATATTTGGTGAAATACTTCATTGTTTTGGGTTTTATTATAAGTGAGATTGTTTTTCACATTACAAATTACAAATATTCATTTCCGGTATATAGATATGCCAGAACTGATCCTTATAACTGTCTTTGTATTTGTTGACCTTTCTAAAATCACTTCCTTAGGGGTTTCTATATAAACTATAATATTGTCTGAGAATCCTGTTATTCACTTTTCCAAATCATATTCAATCTCCAAGTACTAACCAGGTAGAAGAAACTAGTCGCTCCAATCACTTCACCCACAACACCTTTGTATTCTGCACTTACTACACTGTAATGTAATTATTTATTTATGGATTTTTACTCCTCCCTTAGACTATCAGATCCCTGGACACAGGACCTACAGTTATTACCTTTTTGTTCTGAGCACCTATCAAAGTATCAGAGACATAGGAGGAATGCACTAAATGTTTATTTAATACAGGATGGAGAAGGAGGTTAAAGGAGAAAGAAGGAAGGGAGGGAGGGAGGAGGGAAGAGCAGATAAGACCACAGATTTACAGGCTATTAATCAGATGTGCAAAAGAACACTTATCTTTTAATCTTCCTTGTACTCTACCAGGGCTTGAAAGAGGAAAGAAGAGCATTAAACTTGCCAATTAAATGCCTTGATCTTGGCAAGATGGCGGAGGAGTAGGAGACCTGGATGTCGTGTGGTCTCAGGAATTCAGCTGGATAGGGATCAAACCATTCTGAACACCTACAAACTCAACAGGAGATCGAAGAAAAGAATAGCAACAACTCTCTGAACAGAAAAGCAACCACTTTCTGGAAGGTAGGACATGCGGAGAAGTGAATCCGAGGCAATATTTGGGAGGAGAGATGGCAAGGGAGGGGGCCTCCGTCGGCTGCTACTGGCAAGTGATAGAGCAGAGGAGCACAAAATCGGAACTTTTAGAAGTTGGCTCCACTGAGGGATGTCGCTCCAGTGGCTAAGCGGGGGTGGAACCCTCACGGGACAGTGTGGTCTCAGGACCCTTGGGGTCACAGAAAGACCGGGGGTGCCTGAGTGTGGCAGAGCTCCCAGGTATCGGAGAAGGGAAGCCAGCTGCAGAGATGGAGCAGAGGCGCAGGCTCTCAGCTTGGGGTTGCCATAAACTGTGATCCGCAGCACAGTCGGGCCACTGCTCCTCCAGCAGGGACCCAACAAGCGTTAGATCTGGGGAGACTCAGGGATGCCTGGGTGGCTCAGCTGGTTAAGCATCTGCCTTCAGCTCAGGTCATGATCCCAGGGTCCTGGGATCTAGCCCCGCATCGGACTCCCTGGTCCGTGGGAAGCCTACTTCTCCCTCTCCCACTCCCCCTGCTTGTGTTCCCTCTCTCGCTGTGTCTCTCTCTCTGTCAAATAAATATATAAAATCTTTGAAAAAAAAAAAAAAGATCTGGGGAGACTCCCCTTCATCCCCCGGGAGGAGCGGCGCAGGAGTGCACCACAGGGATCTGCTGGGTTTGGAGACTCCACACCGAGTTGGGTGCCAGAGATAGAAATGCTCAGTCATAGGCTGGGTGAGCATGGAGTGCGGCCAGAGACGGGGAAGATGGGAGTGATTGACCGCTTTTCTCTGGGGGCTCACTGAGGAGCGGGCCCGGAGTTCCTGGCTCCTCCAGGGTGGAGATTGGGAGGCCGCCATTTTCACTCTCGTCCTCCAAAGCTGTATGGAAAGCTTGCAGGGAACAAAAGCTCCCGAGAGCAAACCCAAGCAGATTACTTAGCCCGGATCGGCAAGGGCGGGGCAATTCCGCCTCCGGCAAAGACATTTGGGAACCACGGCAACAGGCCCCACCCCAGAAGATCAGCAAGAACAGCCAGCCAAGACCAAGTTTACCCATCAATGAGAATGGCAAAACTCCAGCGCTAGGGGAATACTGCACATATAATTCATGGCTTTTTACCATGATTCTTTAGTCTTTCAAAGTTAATTTTTTTTTTTAATTTTTCTTTTTCCCTTTTTCAACGAACATCTTATCAATCCCTTTTTTAAAAAACATTTTTATTTTTCATTTTTAGAGTCATATTCTATCCCTTCATACTAGTTACCCTTATTTTTGGCATATATATATAAGTTTTTCTCTCTTTAAAATTTTAAGATACAGTTTCTTCTAACAAATCAATATATACCCTAAATCTCTAGTGTATGGCTTTGTTCTAGTCTCTGCGTAACCACATTCTCTCCCTTTTTTTTTTTTTAAATCCCCTTCTTTCTTTTTTCAAACAACTTCTTATCTTATCAATTCCTTTTATAAAATCTTTTATAATTTTCATCTTTACAGTCATATTCCATCCCTTCATCATATTAACCCTTATTTTTGTACATATATAAGTTTTTCTTTCTTTAAAATTTTGGGAGGCACTTTCTTCTAACAGACCAAAATACACCCAAAATCTAGTGTGTGGCACTGATCTGTGCAGCAGCCTGATCATATTTGATCATATTCTGTTTTTTTTGTTTGTTCTGTTTTTGTTTGTTTTTATCTTTTTCTTTTCCTTTTTTTCTTTGTCTTTCTTTTTTCTTTCTTTCCCTTTCTTTTCCCCTGGCTTCAGGTCTTTTCTGATTTGCTTAGAGTATATTTTCTGGGGATGTTGTTACCCTGTTAGCATTTTGTTCTCTCATTCATCTATTCTCCGCTGGACAAAATGACAAGATGGAAAAAATCACCTCAACAAAAAGAACAAGAGGCAGTACCAACTGTCAGGGACCTACTCAATATGGACATTAGTACGATGTCGGAACTAGAGTTCAGAATGATGATTTTAAAGATACTAGCTAGGCTTGAAAAAAGCATGGAAGTTTTTAGAGAAACCCTTTCTGGAGAAATAAAAGAACTAAAATCTAACCAAGTTGAAATCAAAAAGGCTATTAATGAGGTGCAATCAAAAATCGGGGCGTTAACTGCTAGGATAAATGAGGCAGAAGAGAAAATCAGTGATATAGAAGACCAAGTGATGGAAAATAAAGAAGCAGAGAAAAAGAGAGATAAACAACTACTGGATCACGAGGGCAGAATTTGAGAGATAAGCGCTACCATAAGACGAAACAATATTAGAATAATTGGGATCCCAGAAGAAGAAGAAAGAGAGAGGGGCAGAAGGTATATTGGAGCAAATTATAGCAGAGAGCGTCCCTAATTTGGGGAAGGAAATGCATCATCCAGGAGGCACAGAGAACCCCTCTCAAAATCAATAAAAATAGGTCAACACCCCGACATCTAATAGTAAAACTTACGAATCTCAGAGACAAAGAGAAAACCCTGAAAGCAGCTCGGGAGAAGACATATGTAACCTACAATGGTAGAAACATTAGATTGGCAACAGACTTATTCACAGAGACCTGGCAGGCCAGAAAGGACTGGCATGATATATTCAGAGCACTAAATGAGAAAAATATGCAGCCAAGAATACTATATCCAGCTAGGCTGTCATTGAAAATAGAAGGAGAGATAAAAAGCTTCCAGGACAAACAAAAACTAAAGGAATTTGCAAACACGAAACCAGCCCTACAAGAAATCTTGAAAGGGGTCCTCTAAGCAAAGAGAGAGCCTAAAAGCAACATAGACCAGAAAGGAACACAGACAATATACAGTAACAGTCACCTTACAGGCATCACAATGGCACTAAATTCATATCTTTCAATAGTTAGCCTGAATGTAAATAGGCTAAATGCCCCAATCAAAAGACACAGGCTACCAGATTGGATAAAAAAACAAGCCCCATCAATATGCTGTCTGCAAGAGACTCATTTCAGACACAAAGACACCCTCAGATTGAAAGTGAGGGGGTGGAATCAAAAAGGAGAATTACAGACCAATATCCTGGATGAACATGGATGCAAAAATTCTCATCAAAATACTAGCCAATAGGATCCAACAGTACATTAAAAGGATTATTCACCACGACCAAGTGGGATTTATCCCTGGGCTGCAAGGTTGGTTCAACATCCACAAATCAATCTACGTGATACAATACATTAACAAAAGAAAGAACAAGAATCATATGATCCTCTCAATAGATGCAGAAAAAGCATTTGACAAAGTACAGCATCCTTTCTTGATCAAAACACTTCAGAGTATAGGCATAGAGGGTACATACCTCAATCGTAAAAGCCATCTATGAAAAACCCATAGTGAATATCATTCTCAATGGGGAAAAACTGAGAGCTCTCCCTCGAAGGTCAGGAACGTGGCAGGGATGTCCACTATCACCACTGCTACTTAACATAGTATTAGGAGTCCCAGCCACAGCAATCAGACAACAAAAAGAAATAAAAGGCATCCAAATTGGCAAAGAAGAAGTCAAACTCTCACTCTTTGCAGATGATATGATACTTTATGTGGAAAACCCAAAAGACTCCACCCCAAAACTGCTAGAACTCATACAGGAATTCAGTAAAGTGGCAGGATATAAAATCAATGCACAGAAATCAGTGGCATTCCTATACACCAACAACAAGACAGAAGAAAGGGAAATTAAGGAGTCTATCCCATTTCCAATTCCACCCAAAAGCATAAGATACCTAGGAATAAATCTAAGCAAAGAGGCAAAGGATCTGTACTCAGAAAACTATAAAATACTCATGAAAGGAATTGAGGAAGACACAAAGAAATGGAAAGACGTTCCATGCTCATGGATTGGAAGAACAAATATTGTGAAGATATCAATGCTACCTAGAGCAATCTACACATTCAATGCAATCCCCATCAAAATACCATCCACTTTTTTCAAAGAAATGGAACAAATAATCCTAAAATTTGTATGGAACCAGGAAAGGCCTCGAATAGCCAGAGGAATATTGAAAAAGCAAAGCAAAGCTGGTGGCATCACAATTCTGGACTTCCAGCTCTATTACAAAGCTGTCATCATCAAGACAGTATGGTACTGACACAAAAACAGACACATAGATCAATGGAACAGAATAGAGAGCCCAGAAATGGACCCTTAACTCTATGGTCAACTAATCTTTGACAAAGCAGGAAAGAATGTCCAATGGAAAAAAGGCAGTCTCTTCAACAAATGGTGTTGGGAAAATTGGACAGCCACATGCAGAAGAATGAAACTGGACCATTTCCTTACACCACACACAAAAATAGACTCAAAATGGATGAGAGACCTAAATGTGAGACAGGAGTCCATCCAAATCCTAAAGGAGAACACAGGCAGCAACCTCTTCGACCTCAGCCGCAGCAACTTCTTCCTAGAAATATCACCAAAGGCAAAGGAAGCCAGGGCAAAAATGAACTATTGGGACTTCATCAAGATAAAAAGCTTTTGCACAGCAAAAGAAACAGTCAACAAAAGCAAAAGACAACTGACAGAATGGGATAAGATATTTGCAAATGACATATCAGATAAAGGGCTAGTATCCAAAATCTATAAAGAACTTCTGGAACTCAACACCCAAGGAGCAAATGATCCAATCAAGAAATGGGCAGAAGACATGAACAGACATTTTTCCAAAGAAGACATCCACATGGCCAACAGACACATGAAAAAGTGCTCAACATTGCTCAGCATCAGGGAAATCCAAATCAAAACCTCAATGAGATACCACCTCACACCAGTCAGAATGGCTAAAATTAACAAGTCAGGAACCGACAGATGTTGGCGGGGATGCAGAGAAAGGGGAACCCTCCTACACTGTTGGTGGGAATGCTAGCTGGTGCAGCCACTCTGGAGAACAATATGGAGGTTCTTCAAAAAGTTGAAAATAGAGCTACCATACGATCCAGCAATTGCACTACTGGGTATTTATCCCAAAGATATAAATGTAGGGATCCGAAGGGGTACATGTACCCTGATGTTTATAGCAGCAATGTCCACAATAGCCAAACTGTGGAAAGAGCCAAGATGTCCATCGACAGATGAATGGATAAAGAAGAGGTGGTATATATATACAATGGAATATTATGCAGCCATCAAAAAGAATGAACTCTTGACATTTGCAATGATGTGGATGGAACTGGACGGTATTATGCTGAGCGAAATAAGTCAATCAGAGAAAGACATGTATCATATGATCTCACTGATATGAGGAATTCTTAATCTCAGGAAACAAAGGGAGGGTTACTGGAGTGGTGGGGGGTGGGTGGGATGAGGTGACTGGGTGATAGACATTGGCGAGGGTATGTTCTATGGTGAGCGCTGTGAAGTGTGCAAGACTGCTGAATCACAGATCTGTACCTCTGAAGCAAATAATACATTATATGTTAAAAAAAAGAAGAAGAAGAATATAGCAAGAGGGGAAGAATGAAGGGGGGAAATTGGAAGGGGAGATGAACCATGAGAGACGATGGACTCTGAAAAATAAACTGAGGGTTCTAGAGGGGAGGGGTGTGGGAGGATGGGTTAGCCTGGTGATGGTTATTAAAGAGGGCACATTCTGCATGGAGTACTGGGTGTTATATGCAAACAATGAATCATGGAACACTATATCAAAAACTAATGATGTAATGTATGGGGATTAACATAACATAATAAAAAAAATTTAAAAAAAATAAATGCCTTGATCTTCTGTAGTTTAAGCCATGTGATTTAGGCAATTGAATGTACTGGATAAATGTTCAGTCTTTCATATGTTTTCCTACATCCCGACTTCCCCAGATGGCAGCTAGGTGATAGTACACTCACGCTTTCATTCTGGAAAGGGGCCTGAGATCCAAGCACTGTGACCTTAGGCAGTTATTGCTCACCTCTGGCTTCTTCCATCTGGAGGAAGGGAACATCTGAATTCTTTCCATACTACCTGGGAGCCAAAGTAGACTCAGGGGGTTTCCTCTCTGCCTACTCATGGCATATGGTATATACGGTATAGACATCCAGCATGGTGGTGTCCGTCTGGGATTGGGTGAGAATACATTTGTACAGTTCCATCTGGACATTTTAGATGAAATTTTTGAACTAGGACAGTGTATTTTGGAATGAAGTGGATGTGCATCTTTCCAACCAGATAGGTTATTTTTAATGTCTTCAGTGATATTAGCCACCTCTTTGCCTCACTCTGGCATATAATACAATAAAATACAACCTGACACAGTAATATCTAGTGGGGCAAGTATCCAACTAATCAAGCAATTGAAAAATGTAGCTCTAATTCCCCACTGTAATGTGGATGTGCCTGAAGCTATATATATGGGAGAACTTACTAAGAAATGTGCTTTTCTCTTCACTTCTTGTACCAGATTTCAAATTGGTCCACTTTAGCAGTTATATAAAATTCTTTGCCATATCTTTGCATAGCTAATCCACTGTGTGTTATGCCAAGTTCTAGAAGTCGTGGTCCCCATTCTCAGGTTGGAAATCTATGATTTCCTTCCACCCACCCAAAACCACCAAAAGCAAAATAGAATGAACCTGAAATATCCAAGATTATTAGCCATCTCATTTCTTTTTATACTATGTGATGAATAACAGTGATTTCTATATTTTCATGTAGTCTCTAGATTCAATTACTCTAGATTTGAGACTCATGAAAAATTTCCCCCCACACATTCACTTCAGTCCTCTAGTCCTTAAGGTACAGTTTTCTAGTCCTCAAACCTTATTTTTCCTGCTCTATTATTTCTTGAGGTTGTGCCTCTCCATGATCAAGAACTCTTTCGCATATTATGAAATGTTCCCTTTAAGCATTCCATGTTAAATTTGTGTTTCTGTGGAATTAGTTTTTCTAAACTGCCCTGATTCTGTTTAATTAGGACCTTAGCCTATTCAAGTCAGTGCAAACCCATTTTCACAAGTTCCCTTCTTTTCTTGCAGATACACAAGCACCTCATTCCACATACATGTTGCCACAGGAGTTCACAGTCACATTAGGGTAGAGGGTGTCATTTCAATTAAAAAAGCTCTCACAGAAAGCTCTAGAGCTGCAATGCCTTCAACACTGCTAGTTAGATTCAGGTCAGAAAGTAATCAACCGACTGGTTCCAATTGCTATGAAGCCTTAATGTGATTATTAGGGAAAGATTACTGATGAGCAGTTGGCTGACCTGGCCCACTTTCGATCTCTTCATTTTAAGACTGAAAAGGGCCATATATATCATCTATGCAGCACTTGTAAAAGTGTAGGGTATGTGTTGCTGGTAGTTTATGAGGCAGTTTTAGGTAGTATAGGATCAAATATCTTGATCTTGGCATTTATCTTTTCCACCATTGTATAATCACTCCCAGTAACATCAAGACTATGAAGGCGGTGGGGGGGGGGGGAAGGAATTGAGATAGAGGAAAGAGAAGGTGAGCCAGAAGAAAAAGAAAGAGAGGCCAAGAAGCCCATCTAGAACTAAAGCAAAGGTATTTGACTCCTACGACACTGGGGGTTGTAAGCTTTGAGAGTAGGAGGGAGAGACAGAGAGTGTGTACGTTTGTATGCATGTGTACACCTGTCCAGGGGAGAGGGCTGAGGCGGAAAGCACCCAAAGGGAGGTGGGTTTCAATGATTCACATAGACTTCTCAGTCCTTCCGTGACACACTGAGAATTCTGGCTGTAGAACTCAGCACCCCAAAAGGGAGCCACACCCATTAAGAGTAGAAGAGAAGAATGCTTGCTTGGGAAAGCATGTGGGATAGGAAATGGGAAGGCATACGAAATGAGCAATAAAACTTTCAGAGACAGAGAAATAGTAAATGCTATTAAGAGTGGGGGTTTGGAATTTCTCGGAAATAGAGGCCCTGTGAGGAGCCAGCAGGCTGATGAACTGCTAAGGGCATGAGAAAGGGTGACCAAGGGTATGGTGAACAGAATTGTGGGCTAAAAATAGTAACAGTGACATTGTCTTCCCTATGTTCAATGAAACCACTCTGAAATCTGGGGCAAATCAGTCTGTCTCCTCTAGTAAAATTAGAGATACTTAGATTTCTTAAAACTTCTATGTTATTATTTTTAAATTAACAACCTTATTTTGTATCTCTTTAATGTTTATAGCAAACTTCTGTTTATGTTGATGACATTGGTCTTACATTTATGATTGGGGGGACATAAGATTTCCTTTGCAGTAAATTTATTAAAATAAAAAGAAAACATTTACAAATGAGAAACGACATCGAGAAAAGGTCAAATAAATTGCATAACAATATAGGGCATAACCATATGAATTCTGGAACCAGCCTGTCTGGATTGAAACATAAGTTCTACCACTTACTGGCTGTGCAATCTTGGTTCGCATCTGTATAATAAGAATCAAGATGGTCCCTACATCACAGTGTTGATATGAAGATTAAATGAGCTATTAAAGCTAAAGGTATTAGAAACATACCCAGCATATTTGTGCATGTTGTTTTTATATTTGAATATGAATATGACAAAAATGACTTAAAAGTTGTTAGAATGTCTACTCAAATATACTTATTCTACAGATACTAGAAGTTATGTAAGTTGCCCAACCTCTTAATGATAGAACTTGGATTAGAATTGATTTTCTGGGGACCCACTCCCATCTTCAAATTCCACCTATTTGTTTTTACATGGTTACTGTCACGTACACAGGCAAAATCAAGAACTGCTGCTATATGAACTTCAAAGTACAAGGAGGAGCATGCCCTGCTAGCAAAAAAAAAAAAAATCATCATAGAAGGAAAATTTGCAAAAATAGCCATTTTTATCCAAGAATTTCAAATTTTTCCTATCATGTAAAACATGATGTTTAATACCATTCCTGGCTTTCAGAGGAAATGAAAAAGCAAATACGTGCTGGCCAGTAAGAGATAAAGACAGCAATGGTGAGTGTCTCTTCTTTCAGCAGCGAATAACTTTGCAACATGGATAACCTACAATCCTTAGCAACCTCACAAGTTCACCGCAAAGATTCCACAATTCTTAACTCTTCATTTGCCATATTAACCACTGGACTATAGAATCTCCCTTCAACCATTCATTTTTTACTGATTATGTCAATTAAGAAGTGGCACTCCATTAGTCCATTCATTTTAATGAGTGTTGTTTTGATTAGTACACACACACACACACACACACACACACACACACAGCAAGAAGCCACATAAGGTTTACAATTAATCTTTTAGAACTCTTTAAATAATTCACTTTTTAAAAGCACAATCAGAATATGAACCTCTGACTTGTGGGGCTGGGTGTTTCCTTAAATGTTTACAGCGATTGTGCCCTTGTTAAATGCTCCTTAAAATCTTTCAAGAAAATACAATTTGAGATAAATAATGCTGATTAGACACCCTCCCATGGAAGAAATAATAGAAAGGGATCAAGTGATAAATGAAATGAATGTTGCTCTATCAAAGCAAATGGTGATAAATGGAAGACCTGTGTTGGTGCTTACACTGGCACTTCTGTAAGCTGGTCAGACTATTTATAATTGTGTTTTAGTGTTTTGCAAACCAGTCATTTATACTAACAGTAACATTAAAGTGATAAATTAGAGAGAAGCAGCTTGTCTAATCAGCAGATAAGCAGTGATGCAGCTCAGATCAAAAGTAGAGTCATTCTGTTTCTTTCCCATGTTAATATTAATTATGGAAGGATCATTTGGTTTGATGGGAAATTTGCCAAATATGCAACCACTCATATAATTAAATTATTCTTATATTTCCTTTACTTTCTTTTTAAAGTAAGTTTCCTTTTCATTTTAGTCCTTTTTCAAATAATCTATCTTTTATTTTAATCACCTAAAGAAAGAATTGCAGTAAGTCAGTGTTATAGAAAAGGTCATTTCTTATTCCTTAACTATTAGCTATTTCAAAAATTTAGTGTTAACTACAGACAGTCCTGCTGTGACGTGTGATATTTGCAAGGAAAACATAGCCAGTGGACTCTGTACTATCAGATGGATTTTGATATACTATTAAATATATTCTTAGTTAAGGTTATACATATCTCATCAGTAATGAAAAAGATCTTTAAGAAGATATATGTGCATTTTAGTGTTAAAAATATATACTTATTATTAAAAATGAATATTCACTAATAAAACTACCCATCATTAATACTAACTCCATTTTATGTATTTTTCATTAATGACTAAATATTCAAGTTTATTCAAGCAGGAAATTTGCATTTTTTTACCTTTTTGGTATCCTGAAGGGATATTTTCATGGTTCAGAAAATAACTTTACTTTTTCTCAAGATTAAAAAAAATTTACTTTCTACTTGGGAAATCCTCATGCACTCTTATTTCCAGCCAGATTTTAATAACACATATGATTAATATTTTGTTTTATTTTTCTCTGGACATCTATTTTCTGGAAGCATAATACCAAGAGATACCAAATGCCCCTGGATCCACTGTATACATGTGTTTTAATCTCTCTTTAATAAGGTGTTTTACAATGTTTTCCTTTAATTCTAAATTTTATACTTATGTATTTACTTCTTACTTGCTCAAACATACCAGAAAGGCTGCACAATTACATAAAACAACCAAATAACATAAACACAAGAGAGAAAGAAAGAACAAGGAGAAAAATAAAACTAAGAAACATAGGAAAAAATAAGAAAGTAGAGAAATTAAACAAAACCATGATTGAGACTCTGTTACAAAAATATGCCATAAAGAGAGCAAATTACAACCCACGGGCTACATCCAGCCTACTTTTTTTTTAAGTAGGAACACTAACATGAGATCTAATCACAGATTTTTACACACACAATGTAGTATTGTTAACTACAGGCACAAGGTTTGTATAGCTGACTTGTAGAATTTATTCAACTTGCATAACTAAAACTTAATATCCACTGAGCATCAACTCTGTATTTTCCCCTTCCTCAACCCCTGGCAGTCATTATTCTACTCTGTCTCTGGGAATTTGATTATTTTTATATCACATATAAGTAGAATCATACAGTATTTGTCTTCTGTGACTGGCTTGTTTTACATAGCTTAATGTCCTCCAAGTTCATCCATGTTGTTGCACACGGCAGGATTTCCTTACTTTTTAAGGTTGAATTACATTCCACTGTATGTACATACTACATTTTCTTTATCTGTTCATCTACTAATGGACATTTAGGGTGTTTCTGTATCTTAGCTATTGTGAATAATGCTTCAGTGAATGTGAGAGTATACACATTCCAAAGAATGATTTCCATTCTTTCAGATATATATCCAGAAATGGGCTTTCTAAAACATATAGTAATTCTATTTTTAATTTCTTGAGGAACCTCCATATTGTTTTCCTTAGCAACCTCACCACTTTGCATTCTCAGCAACACTGCAAGAGTTCCTATTTCTATACATCTTTGTCAACACTTGTTACCTTTTTTAAAATAACAGCCATTCTAACAGGTGTGAGGTGGTATCTCATGGTTTTGAATTGCATTTCTTTGATTATTAGTGATATATGCACCTTTTAATATACCTGTTGCCCATTTATATGTCTTCTTTGGAAAATGTCTATTCAAGTGTTTCACCCAATACCAGACTAATATGAAAAATTACAGATCAACAAACTAGGTAACCAAGGAAAAATGAGTAAATTCTTAGAAATGTAAAACCTACCAAGAATGAATCATGAAGAAATAAAAAATCTGAGCAAATCACTTACTAGTAAGGAGATTAAGTCAGTAATCAAAAACCTCCCCAAAAAGAAAAGTTCAGGATCAGATGGCATAACTGGTAAGTTCTACTGAAGAAAAGAAGAAGAAAGAAGAAGAAAGAAGAAGAAAGAAGAAGAAGGAGAAGAAGAAGAAGAAGAAGAAGAAGAAGAAGAAGAAGAAGAAGAAGAAGAAGAAGAAGAAGAAAGAAGAAGAAGAAGAAGAAGAAGAAGAAGAAGAAGAAGAAGAAGAAATGATACCAATCATTTTCAAACTCTTCCAAAGATAGAAGAGGAGAGCACATTTCTAAACTCATTTTATGAGGCCTGCCTTACTCTGATACCAAAGCCAGACAAAAACACTGTAAGAAAACTATAGACCAAAATTCTTGATAAGAATCAGCAAAAATCCTGAACAAAATACTAGTGAACTGAATTCAACATCATATTAAAATGAACATACACCATGACCAAGTAGAGTTTATTCCCAGACACAAGGATGTTTCAACATATGAGAATCAATTAATATGATATACCACTTTAACAGAATAAGGGATAAAATTCATATAATCTCATCTGACAAAATTAAACACATTTTCATGATTAAATCTCTCAAACTATATATGAAAGAAACGTAGTTCAACATAATAAAGGTCATATAAAAAGACCACAGCTAATATTATAGTCAACTGTGAAAAAAAAAAGGTCTTCCTTTAACATCAGGAATAAGGCAAGGAGTCTCACTTTTTCCACTTCCACTGAACATAGTACTAGAAGCTCTAGCCAGAGCAATTAGGCAAGAAAAAGAAATAAAAGGCATCCAAATCAGAGAGGCAGAAGTATTACTGTCTCTGTTTGCAGATGAATTTCTTACATGTAGAAAACTCTAGGGATGCCTGGGTGGCTCAGTCGGTAAGCATCTGCCTTCGGCTCAGGTCATGATCCAGAGGCCCTGGGACTGAGTCCCACATTGGGCTCCTTGCTCAGTAGGGAGCCTGCTTCTCCCTCCTTCTGCTTGTGCTCTCTCTCTCTCTCAGACAAATAAAATCTTAAAAAAAAAAAAAAGAAAACTCTAAAGATGCCACAAAAAATTATTAGAATATGCAAATTCAGTGAAGTTGCAGGATACAAAATCAACATATAACAACCACGTTGTGTTTCTATAAACTATAAGGAACTATGTGAAAAAGAAATCTAGAAAATAATCCCATTTACAAGGGCATCAAAAAGAATAATGTATGTAGGAATTAACCAGTGAGGTGAAAATATATACACTGAAAACTACAAAACAATAGTGAAAGAAATTGAATAAGACAAAAATAAATGGAAAGATATCCATGTTCATTGAGTGGAAGAATTAATATTGTTAAAATGCCCACACTAACCTGGGCAATACACAGATTTAACACAGTATACAGTTTTAACCCCATTAGAATTCCAATGACATTTTTCACAAAAATAGAAAAAAAAAATCCTAAAATTTATATGCAACCACAGAGACCCCAAATAGCCAAAAGAATCTTGAGAAAAAAGAATAAAGCTGGAGTTATCACTTTTCCTGTTTTCAAAATATTACATAGCTAGAGAAATTAAAACAGTAGAGTACTGACATAAAAACGAACACGTAGACCAATGAAACAGAACAGAGAGCCCAGAAATAAATACACACATATACAGTCAACTGATCTTTGACAAAGATGCCAAGAATACACAATGGAGAAAGGAATAGTTTTCAACAAATGGTGTTGGGGAAATTGGATATCTGCAGGCAAAACAATAAAATTGAACCCTTATCTTAATCCCCAAACAAAAATCAGCTAAAAGTAGATTAAAGACTAAAGTGTAAGACCTAAAACTCTAAAAATCCTAAAAATAAATAAATAAATAAATAAATAAATAAATAAATAAATAATAAATAAATAGCTTCATGACACTGGTCTTGGCAATGATTTCTTGGATATAACAGCAAAAGCACAAACAACAAAAGAAAAAATAGACACATAAGACTACATCAAACTAAAAAGCATCTGTACAGCAAAGTGAACAACCAAAAAAGTGAAAAGACAACCCACAAGATGGGACCAACTATTTGCAAACCACATATTTGATAAGAGGCTAATATCCAAAATACATATACATATAAAGAAATCCAACAACTCAATAGCATAAAATATGTTTTACTTTTGACTGACTTCTCTCTCTCTCTAATTGGGTAGCTTCTTTAGAATTGTACTATAAGCTACGATATTCATATGAAACACTCTTCCTTTATCATGAATTACAAAAGAATGATGAAAACTTCCACTTGCACCAGAAGCTCAGAGTCTGTATACATTATCAGGAGTGCTAAGGTGTAAGAGAGAGTTTATGTGTCTACTTTGGTTTGTATAAGTGCTAGGATTTTAAGTCTATTTCTGGACACATAAAGAGAATGTGAAAAAAATTAGAATAGAGAAAAAAGTAACAAAAATAACCAATGATTTAGAATATGATTATTGCTTTGAATGACTTAGTCTCATCTATTGTTTTTCTGCTATAGCCCATTAATTTCTATTCATCTTCCAGTTTTCAGCTTAGAAGTCACTTTTCCCACATACCTTCCTAGTCTACTCAAGAATGAATTGGATACTCCACCAGTTTACCCCAACACTACCCAATGAAGGCCCTTTTATCTCTTCAAACATTCCTTGTAATGGCCTATTTGTCTATTTCCTCAGTAGAATATCACTGCTATGGTCTGACTGTGTCACCTCAAAATGTATATGTTGAAATGCTAACCCCCAAGGTAATCGTATTAGGTAGTGGGGCTTTCAGAAGGCAATTAGATACCAGGAAGGAGCCCTCATGAATGGGAGTACTGCTCTTATAAAAGATGCACCAGAGAACTTTCTTGCCCCTTCCACCATGTGAGGACACAGCAAGAAGGTGCTGTCTATGAAACAGGAGGTGGGCCCTCACCAGCCACTACACCAAATCTGCTGGTGCCATATTCTTGCACTTCCCAACCTCCAGAACCATAAGAAGTATATTTATGTTATTCGTAAGCCACCCACTCTGTGGTATTTTGTCATAGCAATCTGAATGAACTGCAGCAATCACCTTGAAGGCAAGGACGGAAATGTTTACTTCTGTATCTCCAAGAAGTGGTTCAGTGTTTGCTTTAGAGCTTATATATGGTAATGCTTTGTGACTAATTAAAATGGCAGTAATTTTGTCAAGACTATAATCACACTGTAGTATGAAGAGTGGAGGTCGCTACTGAATATCAATACTGAAGGCTACTGATTTGGAAGATCATACATGATACACTCTTAGGAGACTGAGTATTGATTTCTGTCACCCATTTTTGGTTTTATAAGAGTCAAGAATAAAGGTCTTCTTTCCTCTATATGGGACTTTGCAATGCCTGAATAATGAAGTATTATTATGATTTTTATTGATGTTATTTTAGATTGGAAAGATTTCTGATGAGCTTTTTCCTTTAAGAATTTCTTCCCAGAAATTTCTCTTCTATCAAAAGACAAGAGAATCACACATATTTTCCCATCTTTTTATTTGCATCTGTGAACTGCTTTCAGTGACAGGAAGTAGGAAACTTGAGCCATGGTGATGATTTTTACCTGTCCTCTTAACTCAAATTAATAACTTGTGCAGAGTCCAGATCATGGGGGAAAGATGGCTGGTAATGACTGCACTGGGAAAGTGTTTACTTTTTTTGGCCTGCTTTTGCAAACAAGCAAACAAAGAAAGAGAATAGACTGAAGCACTGTTAATATAAATGGGTATCTCATTTGTTTTCTAATTTTTTTTCTCCTGGGAAATTTAAAAAAATGCCTCTAAATCAGACTCATTCTTCTTGTGACATAAACAACCTATGGACGATAGCTGAAGTTTTTCCTCATGCATATCTCTCCTATCAAAAGTCTCCATAATTACTTGAAATGGCACCTGAAATGTTCTTGACAATTTGTGATTTTCACAAATTTATATTTTTTCTATTTTATTTGTTGAGCAAATATTTACTGAATGCTTCCTATGGTAAAACACAGTCCCAGTCATCAAAGGGGCTTACTACTATATTGTTACTCTAAGTTTGTTACTCCAAGTGTTGTTTTTACTAAGATTTTTAAGCATAATAACTGTGTGATCAGTAGGTTTCAAGGTGGGTTAGATATAAAGAAAACAAAGCTCTAAGTTCTAAATTGGAAAGCCTCAAACTCTTGAGTTTTAAATTGGCATGAATATGGTTCTTTTCAGGTCCCTGAATCAGAAGAAAAGGCTAAGTCAAGGATTCTTTTTAGATCCTACTAAAAAAAAATAAGTAAATCTAGAACATAAGTCTTGTGTGGAGTTTAACAATATTCTAAAACCAGACACCAGTTCTTCTTTTTTTTCATCTGATTAATAAATCTAAGTGTATTTCTTTATCTCATGTTCAGATTTATTTTTCATGTTTTTTTTTCTGAACAATGGCTATTAGTAATGAATATCAACTGATTGAGATCATTATTTTCTTTTCTCAACTTTGGCTTTTTGGCAGCTAAGCTGGTACCCTGGCTACACACAGAAAAATGATGGGAGCTGAAATGCGGGGCCACCTAATATGATAATGGGACCTTTTCCAAGGGCAACAAGCAGGCTTTGCTTAGCATTCAGCATTTGGAAGCATGCTCATTATTTTAGCTAGATTAAAAATATATAGGAACCCCAAAATATAATTAGGCAAAGCCTAGAGCAAAACATTTGTAAATATGATGGGTGAAAACAACAAAGATGACTTTGAGACACCTGATTCAGTTGATCTCTTTCTCTTCAAAGTATTAATTGAAAAAAAAAAGGCAGATTTCACATAGTGAACTATTTAACTTTCTACAGCATACCCACAACTCCAATAATATCAAGCAGTTGGGATACTGAGCAGCATCTGAATAATGCAGCCTTTTCTTACACAAAGTTTCCTTGATAAGGGGCAAAAATTACATTTCAGATTCTGCTCTATCTTCTGCATCTTTGCTATAAATTGTCCCCAGATTAGTGTCATTAATCATATTTTGTGGACAAAGAAATGAGATACACAGTAAGGAATGATTTTTTTGAAGATCTTAAAAGTTTGAGAGTTATAAAAGATTTTACTTTACCAATTTCTAATTCATACTAATTATAAAAAAATACATTCCCTAATGTACAAATGATCTGTGTAAAAACAACAGTAAAAATTGGAAAATGGTGTCACCCTCACTTGGCTTTTATTTATTAATAATAATGTATTGTGACAGATGGTAGCTACATTTAGGGCAAGCACAGCATAACATATAGGGTTGTTGAATCTCTATGTTGTACATATAAAACTAATGTAACAATGAGTGTCAACTATACTCAAAATACTAATAATCACCTACTGTTATTGAATCTAACACTTTTATTAGAAAGGTATTTTCATTTTAATGAGCAAATAGCTCATTAGCAAATAGCAAATAGCTTATGTGAAGACAGAGCCAAACAGTTTGGGTGCAGGAAAATAATTGTTGTATATTGCTATCTCATGTTTTTTTCTGCAAAGTGGACACCCTCTACTTAAAATCTTATTCTACTCTTTAAATGCTGAAGGCATAAGCAAAATACTTTCCTACCTACAAGCAGTCTACTTTGCCTTCATCTTTAAGGATTGACTATTGGGCAGAAGGATAAGTTTTAGACCTAACTTTTCACAAACCAGCAATTATAAGTGATGTGTATGGGATTATTCACATGCAAAAGACATTCTTTCTGCCACACTACCTAGAAATATTAGCTTTAGAAAAATACATAAGCAGGTTTGCAAGACAGAAAATTTTTTTTTAGTTCAAAGAAATGAAGAGGAATCATAACGCAGAGGGGTAAGCTGTGAACTGATGCTGAGTAATGAGTTCCTTGCTTATTTGGAGGCTGAATTTACATTGCCTGCATATTTGGGAATTAAATGCTGATAATAAAATACTAAAAATTGATCCCAAGTGGAAAAAGAAGAGAACAGCAAACCTGAAGCCAGCAGAAGAAAATAATAAATATTAGATAAAAATTAATAAAATAGAAAAAAAAAAATAGAAAAAAATGAACCAAAACTTATTTGAAAGCTAGCAAAACTAACAAACCTTTTGCTAGACAGACCAGGAAAAAACCCCGGAAGACTCAAATCTATTCCCTAACTTAAAATCCATTCCCCTATCTAAAATGAAGTATGAAAAGGGGGACATTACTGCCAACCTTACAGAAAAAAAACAAAGGATTACAAGAGAATAGTATGAACAACTGTATGCCAACAAATTAGATACCTTGGATTAAATGGACTTTTTTTTTAAATGGACAAATTCTTAAAAAAAAAACAACATAAACTATTGAAACTGGCTAAGGAAGAAACAGAAAACCTGAATGGTTGTATAATAGGTAAAAAGGTTGAACTAGTAATGTCAAAAAATTCTCACAAAGAAAAATTCAGAGCCAAATGGCTTTGCTAGTGAATTATACTGAAACATTTAAAGAAGAATTAATACCAATCACGCACAAAGTTTTTGAATAATAGAAAAGAGGAAACATTTCTTAACTCATTCTGTAAAGCCCTGATAACAACACCAAAGACATAATAACAAAAGAAATTTAGAAACCAATCTCTCTTATGAATATAAAGGCAAAAATTCTCAACAAATACAAGTGAACAGAATTCAGTAACATACAGGCCAGGTTTTATTCAGCATTATAAATTGAAATTTATTGCAGGATTAAAGGTTGTCTTACCATTACAAAATTGATTAATGTAATAACTCAATATAATAAAGAACAAAACCACATGATTACAATAGACCCAAGAAAAGTATCAGAAAATCCAACATCCTTTATTATAAAAACAAAGTACGAGTACATGAAATTTCAACTTGATAAAGAGAATCTATAAAAAACCCCACATCTAATGTCACACTGTTGAAAGACTAAAATTCTTTCCTCTAAGATCAGGTACAATACAAGACTGTCCACTTTTGCAACTTCTATTCGACTTTTTTTTTTTCTAAATTTTTTATTGTTATGTTAATCACCATACATTACATCATTAGTTTTTGATGTAGTGTTCCATGATTCATTGTTTGTGCATAACACCCAGTGCTCCATGCAGAACGTGCCCTCTTTAATACCCATTGCCAGGCTAACCCATCCTCCCACCCCCCTCCCCTCTAGGACCCTCAGTTTGTTTTTCAGAGTCCATAGTCTCTCATGGTTCATCTCCCCCTCCAATTTCCCCCCCTTCATTCTTCCCCTCCTGCTTTTTTTTTTTTTTCTTAACATATATTGCATTATTTGTTTCAGAGGTACAGATCTGTCATTCAACAGTCTTGCACAATTCACAGTGCTCACCATAGCACATACCCTCCCCAGTGTCTATCACCCAGCCACCATATCCCTCCCACCCCACGCCCACTCCAGCAACCCTCAGTTTGTTTCCTGAGATTAAGAATTCCTCATATCAGTGAGGTCATATGATACATGTCTTTCTCTGATTTACTTCTAGCAGTTTTGGGGTGGAGTCTTTGGGTTTTCCACATAAAGTATCATATCATCTGCAAAGAGTGAGAGTTTGACTTCTTCTTTGCTGATTTGGATACCTTTTATTTCTTTTTGTTGTCTGATTGTTGTGGCTAGGACTTCTAATACTATGTTGAATAGCAGTGGTGATAGTGAACATCCCTGCCGCATTCCTGACCTTAGGGGGAAAGCTCTCAGTTTTTCCACATTGAGAATGATATTCACTATGGGTTTTTCATAGATGGCTTTTATGATATTGAGATATGCACCTTCTATGCCTATACTCTGAAGAATTTTGATCAAGAAAGGATGCTGTACTTTGTCAAATGCTTTTTCTGCATCTATTGAGAGGATCATATGATTCTTGTTCTTTCTTTTGTTAATGTATTGTACCACGTATATTGATTTGTGGATGTTGAACCAACCTTGCAGCCCAGGGATAAATCCCACTTGGTCGTGGTGAATAATCCTTTTAATGTACCGTGGGATCCTATTGACTAGTATTTTGGTGAGAACTTTTGCATCCATGTTCATCAAGGATATTGGTCTGTAATGTCTCCTTTTTTGATGGGGTCTTTGTCTGGTTTGGGGATCAAGGTAATGGTGGCCTCATAAAATGAGTTTGGAAGTTTTCCTTCCATTTATATTTTTTGGAACAGTTTCAGAAGAACAGGTATTACTTCTTCTTTAAATGTTTGGTAGAATTCCCCTGGGAAGCCATCTGGCCCTGGGCTTTTGTTTGTTGGGAGATTTTTGATGACTGCTTTGATTTCCTTAATGGTTATAGGTCTGTTCAGGTTTTCTATTTCTTCCTGGTTCAGTTTTGGTAGTTGATACATCTGTAGGAATGCATCCATTTCTTCCAGGTTATCTAATTTGCTGGCATAGAGTTGCTCATAATATGTTCTTATAATTGTTTGTATTTCTTTGGTGTTGGTTGTGATCTCTCCTCTTTCATTCATGATTTTGTTGATTTGGGTCATTTTTCTTTTTGATAAGTCTGGCCAGGGGTTTATCAATCTTGTTAATTCTTTCAAAGAACCAGCTCCTAGTTTCATTGATCTGTTCTACTGTTCTTTTGGTTTCTATTTCATTGATTTCTGCTCTGATCTTTATTATTTCTCTTCTCCTGCTGGGTTTAGGCTTTATTTGCTGTTCTTTCTCCAGCTCCTTTAGGTGTAGGGTTAGGTTGTGTATTTGAGACCTTTCTTGGTTCTTGAGAAAGGCTTGTATTGCTATATACTTTCCACTTAGGACTGCCTTTGCTGCATCCCAAAGATTTTGAACAGTTGTGTTTTCATTTTCATTGGTTTCCATGAATTTTTAAAATTCTTCTTTAATCCTGGTTGACCCCATTCATTCTTTAGTAGGATGCTCTTTAGCCTCCATGTATTTGAGTTCTTTCCAACTTTCCTCTTGTGATTGAGTTCTAGATTCAAAGCATTGTGGTCTGAAAATAGGCAGGGAATGATCCCAATCTTTTGGTACTAGTTGAGACCTCATTTATAACCTAGGATGTGATCTATTCTGGAGAATGTTCCATATGCAGTAGAGAAGAATGTGTATTCCGTTGCTGTGGGATGGAATGTTCTGAATATATCTGTGAAGTCCATGTGGTCCAGTGTGTCATTTGAAGTCTTTATTTCCTCGCTGATCTTTTGCTTAGATGATCTGTCCATTTCAGTGAGGGGGGTGTTAAAGTCCCCCACTATAATTGTATTGTTGTTGATGTGTTTCTTTGCTTTTGTTATTAATTGCCTTATATAATTGGCTGCTCTCATGTTAGGGGCATAGATATTTCCAATTGTTAGATCTTCTTGTTGGATAGACCCTTTAAGTAGGATATAGTGTCCTTCCTCATCTCTTATTACAGTCTTTGGTTTAAAATCTAATTTGTCTGATCTAAGGATTGCCACCCCAGCTTTCTTTTGGTGTCCATTAGCATGGTGAATGGTTTTCCACCCCCTCACTTTCAATCTGGGGGTGTCTTTGGGTCTAAAATGAGTCTCTTGCAGACAGCATATCGATGGGGCTTGTTTTTTAATCCAATCTGATAGCCTGTGTCTTTTGATTGGGGCATTTAGCCCATTTACATTCAGGCTAACTATTGAAAGATAGGAATTTAGTGCCATTGTAATGCCTGTAAGGTGACTGTTACTGTATATTGTCTGTGTTCCTTTCTGGTCTATGTTGCTTTTAGGCTCTCTCTTTGCTTAGAGGACCCCTTTCAAGATTTCTTGTAGGGCTGGTTTCGTGTTTGCAAATTCCTTTAGTTTTTGTTTGTCCTGGAAGCTTTTTATCTCTCCTTCTATTTTCAATGACAGCCTAACTGGATATAGTATTCTTGGCTGCATATTTTTCTCATTTAGTGCTCTGAATATATCATGCCAGTCCTTTCTGGCCTGCCAGGTCTCTGTGGATAGGTCTGTTGCCAATCTAATGTTTCTACCATTGTAGGTTACATATCTCTTCTTCTGAGCTGCTTTCAGGGTTTTCTGTCTCTGAGACTCGTAAGTTTTACTATTAGATGTTGGGGTGTTGACCTATTTTTATTGATTTTGAGAGGGGTTCTCTGTGCCTCCTGGATTTTGATGCCTGTTTCCTTCCCCAAATTAGGGACGTTCTCTGCTATAATTCGCTCCAATATACCTTCTGCCCCTCTCTCTCTTTCTTCTTCTTCTGGGATCCCAATTATTCTAATGTTGTTTAGTCTTATGGTATCACTTATCTCTCGAATTCTGCCCTCGTGATCCAGTAGTTGTTTATCTCTCTTTTTCTCAGCTTCTTTATTTTCCATCATTTGGTCTTCTATCTCACTGATTCTTTCTTCTGCCTCATTTATCCTAAAGTTAGCGCCCCCATTTTTGATTGCACCTCATTAATAGCCTTTTTGATTTTGACTTGATTAGATTTTAGCTCTTTCATTTCTCCAGAAAGGGTTTCTCTAATAACTTCCATGCTTTTTTCAAGCCCAGCTAGTATCTTTAAAGTGATGATTCTGAACTCTAGATCCGACATTGTACTAATGTCCGTATTGAGTAGGTCCCTGGCAGTTGGTACTGCCTCTTGTTCTTTTTGTTGAGGTGATTTTTTCCATCTTGTCATTTTGTCCAGAGGAGAATAGATGAATGAGAGAACAAAATGCTAACAGGGTAACAACATCCCCAGAAAATATACTCTAAACAAATCAGAAAAGACCTGAAACCAGGGGAAAAGAAAGGGAAAGAAAGAAAAAGAAAAAGAAAAGGAAAAAGAAAAAGATAAAAACAAACAAAACAGAACAAAAAAAAAAAACAGAATATGATCAAATATGATCAGGCTGGTGCATACATCAGTGCCACACACTATATTTTGAGTGTGTTTTGGTCTGTTAGAAGAAAGTGCCTCCCAAAGTTTTAAAGAAAGAAAAACTTATACATGTACAAAAATAAGGGTTGATATGATGAAGGGATGGAATATGACTGTAAAGATGAAAATTATAAAAAATTTTATAAAAGGAATTGATAAGAAGTTGTTTGAAAAAAGAAAGAGGATTTAAAAAAAAAAGGAAAAAAAAGGAGAGAATGTGATCAGGCAGGAGAGTAGAACAAAACCATACACTAGAGATTTAGGGTATATTTTGATCTGTTAGAAGAAACTATCTCAAAATTTTAAAGAGAGAACAACTTATATATACATGCCAAAAATAAGGGTAACTACTATGAAGGGATAGAATATGACTAAAAATGAAAAATAAAAATGTTTTTTAAAAAAGGGATTGATAAGATGTTGTTGAAAAAGGGAAAAAGAAAAATTCAAAAAAAAAAAAAAGACAGTTAAAAAAAATTAACTTTGAAAGACTAAAGAATCATGGTAAAAAAGCCATGGATTCTATGTGCAGTATTCCCTTAGCGCTGGAGTTCTGCTGTTCTCATTGATGGGTAAACTTGGTCTTGGCTGGCTGTTCTCGCTGATCTTCTGGGGGAGGGGCCTGTTGCCATGGTTCTCAAACGTCTTTGCTGGAGGTGGAATTGCCCCGCTCTTGCCGGGTCTGGGCTAAGTAATCTGCTCAGGTTTGCTCTCGGGAGCTTTTGTTCCCTGCAAGCTTTCCGTACAGCTGTGGAGGCCAAGAGTGATAATGGCGGCCTCCCAATCTCTGCCCCAGAGGAGCTGAGAACTCAGGGCCCCACTCCTCAGTGAGCCCCCAGAGAAAAGCAGTCAATCACTCCCGTCTCCCTGGTCTCCGGCCGCACTCCGTGCTCACCTGGCCTGTCACCGAGCTCACCACACCTGACCCCGTGTGGAGTCTCCAAACCCAGCAGATCCCTGCAGTGTGCTCCTGCGCCGCTCCTCCCAGGGGATGAAGGGGAGTCTCCCCGGATCTGCTGCTTGTTGGGTCCCTGCTGGAGGAGCAGTGGCCCGACTGTGCTGCAGATCACGGTTTATGGCAACCCCAAGCTGAGAGCCCACACCTTGGCTCCGTCTCTGCAGCTGGCTTCCCCGCTCTGATACCTGGGAGCTCTGCCACACTCAGGCACCCCCGGTCTTTCTGTGACCCCGAGGGTCCTGAGACCACACTGTCCCATGAGGGTTCCACCCCCAGCTTAGCCACTGGAGCGACGTCTCTCAGCAGAGCCAACTTCTAAAAGTCCCGATTTTGTGCTCCACGGCTCTATCACTTGCCAGAAGCGGCGGAGGGACGCCCCCTCCCCCTCCATCTATCCTCCCGAATATCACCTTGGATTCACTTCGCCACATGTCCTACCTTCCAGAAAGTGGTCGCTTTTCTGTTCAGAGAGTTGTTGCTATTCTTTTCTTCGATCTCCTGTTGAGTTTGTAGGGGTTAAGAATGGTTTGATCCCTATCCAGCTGAATTCCTGAGACCAGACGAAATCCAGGTCTCCTACTCCTCTGCCATCTTGTCTGCCCCCAATAATCTTCTATTCAACTTTCTATTGAAGGTTATATTTAGGGCAATTAGTCAATGTAGTGAAATAAAAGGTATCCAGATTAGAAAGAAGTAAAACTACCTCTATTTGCAGATCAAATAATCTTGTATATAGAAAATCCTAAGGAATACACTAAAATATTGTTAGAAATAATAAATTAGTTCATCAAAGTTGCAAGATCCATATCAATTCAAAATAAGCAAAAATCAAAAGCATTTCTATACTAGCAATTAAGCAATCCAAAAACAAAATTAAACCAGGCTTTCATGATAGGTGCTTGGGCTAAGACCATTCCCCTCCATTCATTACTATGAGAAAGATCCTATCTTGTACATGTACCAACTTCTAGATCATTATAAAGCAGACCTCAGTATCATGCCAGAGTCCAGTGAGTCCCCTCCACCAGAGAGGGAGCCAGGAAGAGTAGTAGATGGCTCGATAGGTAAACATGTGGAACATACCAGGCTCCAAACTGACTGGCATGGTCCGTCACTAAGTGGAAGCCAAACCCTCTGTGTATTTCATCAAGTTTGATAATGATTTCCATATCTATGCCTATGATTTGGTGAAAAGGTTCTGTTAGGGTAAACTTTGTCACATTTCCGAACAAATGTATACTTTGTAGACATGCAAAATAATGCTGCTTTTCAGTGTATTGAGAGCTTACTTCGACATCTTTGCCAGCATAACTGTTGGTCTGCTCTGAAAAATGCAAATTTATGTGGACATAAAAAAACAAAAACAAAATTAAGAAAACAATTACATTTATAGGAACATCAAGAGAATGAATACTAGGAACAAATTTAGCAAAGTAAATGCAAACTTATACTCTGAAAATTACAAAATGTTGTTGATAGAAATTAAAGATCTAAATAAACGGGAAGACATTGCAGGTGCATAAATGAGACTTAAAATGGGTAAGATGGCAATACTCTTCAAACTGATCTATACATTTATTCAACACAATCCTTATCAAAACACCAGCTGGCTTCTTTGCAGTTGACAAACTGATCCTAAAATTCGCATGGAAATTCAAGGGACCAAGAATAGCCAAAACAATCTTCAAAAAGAACAAAGTTGGGGGACTCACATTTCCCAATTTCAAAGCTTACTACAGAGTTATAGCAGCCAAGACAGTGTAGTACTTGCATAAGGATAGACATATAGATTTATGGAACAGAATTGAGAATACAGAAATAATTCATTACATTTAGTCAATTTTCCACAAGAGTCCAAAGAATAGTCTCTTCAACAACTGGTGCTCAGAAAACTATATATCCACATTTAAAAAAAAGCTGAACCTCTTCCTCACACTATACACAAATTAACTTAAATAGATAAAATATTTAAATGAAAAAGGTTAAAGCTGTAAAGATCTTAAAAGAAAAATATAGGAGCATTTTTTTTTTTCCTTGGGATAGGCAAAAACTTTTTAGATAGGAGACCAAAAGTACAAGTGATAATAGAAACAATAGACAGATAGGACTTCATTAATATTAAAAAAAAAAGTTTTGTGCTCCAAAGGAAATCATCAAGTAAATGGAGATACAATTCATAGAATGGAGAAGATATTAGCAAATTCTGTATCTCTAAGCTCTGATAAATTAACTGTATCCAGAATTTAAAAAGAAATATTATATTTCAAAAATAAAAAGACAAATAACCCAGTTTAAAAATAAGCAAAGCACCTGAATAGAAAATAAATGGCCAATAAGTACATAAAAAGATGCTTAACATCATTAGCCATTAGGGAAACGTGAATCAAAACCACAATGAAGGGACGCCTGGGTGGCTCAGTTGGTTAAGCATCAGCCTTTGACTCAGGTCATGATCTCAGGGTCCTGGGATCCTGGGATCGAGCCCCACGTTGGGCTCTCTGCTCAGTGAAGGGCCTACTTCTCCCTCTCCCTCTGCTGCTTCCCCTGCTTGTGCTCTCACTCTCACTCTATCTCAAATAAAAATTAAAAAAAAAAATGCAATGAGATAGTACTTCACACCCGCTAAGATGACTAAAATAAAAAAGACAAATAGTAACAAGTGCTGACAAGATCATGAAACTTTTGTACATCATTGGTGGGAAAGTAAAATGGTGCAGCCATTTTGGAAGTAGTCAGGCAGTTTTTTGAAGAGTTAACATATAGTAAACACACCACCCAGCAATTCCCCTCATAGCTATACACTCTAGAGAAATGAAGACGTATGTCTCCACAAAAATTTGTACATGAATGTTCATAGCAGCATTATTTACATTAGCTCCAAAGTAGAAACAACCCAAATGTCCATTAACCAATGAGTGGGTAAACAAAATTCAGTATGTCTCTACAATGGAATATCACTCAACCATAAAAAAGAATGAATTTCTCTACTAGGTGTTTACCCAAAGGATACAAAAATACTGATTTACAGGGATACATGCACCTCGATGTTTATAGCAGCATTATCAACAACAGCCAGATTATGGAAAGAGCCCAAATGTCCATCAACTGATAAATGGACAAAGATGTGGTATACATATATAGGAAATGTCTTTGAATATTGCACATATACTACGCCAAAAGCAAAAGTTGATGAAGCTGTATCAGACACAGAGTAGTTACATAAAACTTCCTAGAACTTTGGTTAATAAATACTGCATCATGTTTGAAACCAGATAATCTAGCTTTAGGAACCTCATTTTAATTACAGGTCATATTGAATATAAGAAGCTACCTTAATTTGACAAAAGATCCCTGTCAACAACTTACACAAACATCATAATTAATGGTTCAGTATTACATATAATCCCCTTAAAGTCATTTATACAAGATATCCACTTTCATACTTTCTATTCAAACAATAGAAAAGTAGGATAAGAAAACTGAAGGAAATGTTGCAAGTAAGTAAAAAAGTTGCAAAACTGACACCATATTGAAATTATGTAACTGTCTACACATAGACATAGAGAACCTGAAAAAAACATTAAAACTAAGTAGAGACATCAGGGAGGTTGTGTATAAAGTTCAATGTAGAAAAATCAGTAGCATTTCTATACTATAATAGTTCAAAAATATGAAAACACCATTTATAATGGATACAAGAATGCTAATATAGCTAAGAAATAAGCCTACTAAAAGGTTGAAACTTAATGTAAAAATAATATTTTAATTAAGAAATTTTTCTATTTGAATATAGTTGACAATGTTACATTAGTTCCAGGTGTACAACATAGTGATTCAACAAGTTTATACATTATGCTTTGCTCACCACAAGTGTAGCTACCATCTGTCAGCATACAACACTATTACCATATCATTGACTATATTCCGTATGCTGTGCCTTTTATTACCATGATTTATTCATTCCATAACTGGAAGCCTGTATTTCCTGCCTCCCTTCATCCATTTTGCCCATCCTCTTACCCCCTCCCCTCTGGCAACCACCAGTTTCTCTATATTTACAAGTGTGACTCTGCTTTTTGTTTATTCATATTTTATTCCACATATGACTGAAATCATACGGTATTCATCTTTCTCATTTGACATATTTCATTTAGCATAATATGCTTTCTGTCCATCTGTGTTGTCATCTCATCTTTTTTAATGGATGTATAGTATTTTATGGCATATCTATACTAAATCTTCCTTATCCATTCATTTGTTGAGGGACAGTTCATTTGCTTCCATATCTTGGCTATTGTAAATAATCCTGCAACAAACATAAAGATGCGTGTATCTTTTCAAATTAACATTTTTATTTTCTTTGGGGAAATAGCCAGTAGTGGAATTATTGGATCATACAATATTTCTACTTTTAATTTTTTGAGGAACCTCCATATTGTTTCCACAGTGGCTGGCCCAATTTACATTCCCACCAACAGTGCACAAGGGCTCCTTTTTCGACATATCCTCTTATAACACTTATTCTTTCTTGTGTTTTTGATTTTAGCCATTCTGACTGATGTGAGGTGATATCTTATTATGGTTTTGATTTGTATTTGCCATATGATTTAGTGATATTGAGCATCTTTTCATGTGCCCATTTGCCATCTCTATGTCTTCTTTGGAAAAATGACAATTCAGGTTCTGTGCCCATTTTTAAATTGGATTGCTTTTTGGTGTTGAGCTGTATAACTTCTTTATATATTTTGCATGTTGACCCCTTATCAGATATAACAATTACAAGTATCTTCTTCCATTCAGTAGTGGTGAAACCATAAAAATCCCAGAAAAGAACACAAGCAGTAATTTCTCTGACATCAGCTATAGCAACATTTTCTAGACATGTCTCCCAAGGCAAGGGAAACAAAAGCAAAAATCAACTATTGGGACTACATCAAAATAAGAAGCTTTTGCAGAGAAAAAGAAACTATCAACAAAACTAAAAGACAACTAATTAAGAAATATTTAAAAATCACAGCAAATTTAGATATTTACCATACTTGTGGGTTTAACAATTCAATACTGTAAAAGTAGCAATCAATGTATGGTGAAGCAAAATATCAACAGGATTTTTACAAGAAATGGGACGAACTAAGTATAAAATTTATATAAAAGAAAATAGAACGAAGAAATTTTATTAGAATAAAAATGGGCAATCACCCCTATAGAAAGCAAAGCGTATTTTATACATTCACACACATTTCCTTTATCCATTCATAAACTGATGGACATTTGTTGTTTCTATATTTTGGCTATTGTGAATAATGCTATAATGAAGAGGGAAGTATGAATATGACTTTGTGATCTTGATTTCAATTCCTTTTTTTTTTACATTTTTAAATTAAATTCAATTTAGTTAACATATAGTGTATTTAGTTTCTGGGTGGAATTTAATGATTCATCAATTGCATATAACATCCAGTGCTCATTACGTCAAGTGCCCTCCTTTAATACCCAACACCCAATTACCCCATCTCCCACCCACCTCTCCTTCAACAACCCTCAGTTTGTTTCCTATTGTTAAGAGTCTCTCATGGTTTGCCTCCCTCTCTGTTTTTATCTTATTTTTCCTCCCTTCCCCTATGTTCATCTGTTTTGTTTTTTAAATTCCACACGTGAGTGAAATCATATGGTATTTGTCTTTCTCAGACTGACTTATTTCACTTAGCATAATACCCTCTATTCTATCCATGTCTTTGCAAATGGCAAGATTTCATTCTTTTTGATGGCTGAGTAATATCCCACTGTGTTTGTGTGTGTGTGTGTGTGTGTGTGTGTGTGTGTGTACACACCACATCTTTTTTATCCATTCATCTGTTGATGGATATCTGTGCTCTTTCCATAGTTTGTCTATTGTGGACATTGCTGCTGTAAACATTGGGGTGCACATGCCCCTTTGAATCACTATTTTTATATCCTTTGGATAAATACCTGGTAGTGCAACTGCGGGGTCATAGGATAGCCCTATTTTTAACTTTATTTAAACTTTTAACTTTTTCCAGAGTGGCTGCACCACTTTGCATTCCCACCAAGAGTGCAAATGTGTTCCCCCCCTGCCCTTACTCTGCATCCTCACCAACATCTGTTGTTTCCTGTGCTGTTAATTTTAGCCATTCTAACAGGTGTGAGGTGGTATCTTGTTGTGGTTTTGATTTGTATTTCCCTGATGCTGACTGATGTTGAGCATTTGTTTCATGTGTCTGTTAGCCATTTGTATGTCTTCTTTGGGGAAATGTCTCTTCATGTCTTCTGTAATTTCTTGATGGATTTTTTGTTTTTTTTGGATGTTGAGTTTGATAAGTTCTTTATAGATTTTGGATACTAGCCCTTTATCTGATATGCCATTTGCAAATATCTTCTCCCATTCTGTAGGTTGCTTTTCAGTTTTTTTTTTTTTTTATTGTTTCCTTTGTCATGCAATGCTTTTTATCCTGATGAAGTCCCAATAGTTGATTTTTCCTTTTGTTTCCCTTGCCTCTGGAGACATTTCCAGCAAGAAGTTAGAATATATACCTAGAAGTGGGATTGCTAGATCATATGGTAATCCTATTTTTAATGTTTGGAGGAAGCTCTGTACAGTTTCCATTAGAAGCTGCACCATTGGGCGCCTGGGTGGCTCAGTTGGTTAAGCGACTGCCTTCGGCTCAGGTCATGATCCTGGAGTCCCGGGATCAAGTCCCACATCGGGCTCCCTGCTCAGCAGGGAGTTGCTTCTCCCTCTGACCCTCCCCCGTCTCATGTGCTCTCTCTCATTCTCTCTCTCTCAAATAAATAAATAAAATCTTAAAAAAAAAAAAAAAGCTGCACCATTTTACATTCCCACCAAGAGTGTACAAGGAACTCATTTCTCCACATTCTCACCAATAATTTTTTTTTGAAAATCTAACCTAACAAATGTGTGGTGATATATCATTGCAGTTTTGATTTATTTTCTTCATGATTAATTATGTTAATATACTTAATATACTTTTTGGCCATTGTATGTCTTTTTTGGAGAAATGTCTATTCAAATCCTTGTTTTTAAATAGGGTTATTTGTTTTTTGCTATTGAGTTGTAGGAGTTCCTTATATATTTTGGATATTAACCCCTTACCAAATATAATGTTTGCAAATATTTTTTCATATTCAATTGCTTGCCTTTTATTCTGTTGGTTGGTTCGTAAACTGGGCACAAGCTATTTAGTTTAAGGTAATCTTGTTTATTTTTGCTACAGTTGCTTGTGCTTTTGGTGTCATATCCAAGAAATCACTGCCAAGACCAATGTCAAGGACCTTTTCCTCTATGTTTTATTTTAGGAACTTGATAGTTTTAGGCCGTACATTTAAGTTGTTAATCTATTTTCAGCTTGTTTTTTGTAGGGTATATGGAGTAAATTTCATTCTTTTGCATGTGGATATCCAGCATTCCCAGCACCATGTGTAGAAAAGGATATTATTTATCCATTGTGTGTTCATGGTACTCATGTCAATTATCAGTTAACTGTATATGTATTTGTGGACTCTATTCTGTTCCATTAATCCAGATGTGTGTCTTTATGCCAATATCATACTGTTTTAATTTCTGTAGCTTTGTAGTATATTTTGAAATCAGGAAATGTGATGCCTCTAACTTTGTTCTTTCTCTAGATTGCTTTGGCTATTTGGAAACTTCACTAGTTCCATAAAAATTTTAGGATAGTTTCACCTGTTGGTTAAATATATTCCTAAGTATTTTATTCTTATTGATACTATTGTAAATGGAATTGTTTTCTTAATTTCACTTTTGGGTATTTCCTTATTAGAGTATAGAAATGGAACTGATTTATGTATATTGATTTTGTAACTTGCAACTTCACTGAATTTGTTGGTTAGCTCTAATTTTGGGGAACTACGTACCTTTAAGGTTTTCTACATATAAGATCATTTGTCTACAAAGAGAGATAATTTTACTTCTTCAACTTGGATTCTTTTTATTTCTTTTATAATTTAATTGCTATGGCTAGGATTTCCAGTACCATGTGACTATAAGTGGCAAGAGTAGGTGTCATTGCCTTGTTCTTGATCTTAGAGAAAAAAACTTTCAGTTTTCATCAATGAATGTAATGTTAGTTGTGGGCTTGTCCTATATGACCTTTATTATATTGAGGTATGTTCCTTCTATACCCAGTCTGTTGAGAGTTTTATCATGAAAGGACAGTGAATTTTGTCAAATGCTTTTTCTACATCTACTGAAAGGATCGTATAATTTTTATCCTTTATTCTGCTAATGTGATTTATCACATCAATTGACTTTCACATGCCAAACCATTCTTCCATCCTCGGGATAAATTCCACTTGGTTATGATGTATGATCCTCTTAATGCACTGTTGAAACCAGTTTTCTGGTATTTTGTTGTGGTTTTCTACATCTACATTCATCAGGAATATTGGTCCTTAGTTTTCTTAAGATGTTTTTGTCTGGCTTTTGCTATCAGCGTAATGCTGCCCTTATAAATTGAGTGTGAAAATGTTTCCTCCTTTTGCAAATTTTTTGGAAGATCTTGAGAAGGACTGGTGTTAATTCTCTAAATTTTTGGTAGAATTCACCAGTGAAGCTTGAGGATTCACTAGTTAATTCTGGTTCTGGAAATTTTTTGTTGGCAGATTTATGATTATTTATTCAATCTCCTCATTAATTATAGGTCTGATCAGATTTTCTATTTCTTCATAATTCAGTCTCAGTAGATTGTATGTATCTGAAATTATTAAGTTCTTCTCAGTTTTCCAGTTTCTTGGTGCAAAATTGTTCACAGTAATATGTTATAAACTATTTTATTTCTGCAACATCAGTTTTAATGTCTCCTCCATTTGTGATTTGAGTCTTCTTTTTTTCTTAGTTGGTCTGGCTAAAAATTTGTCAATTTTGATTATCTTCTCTAAAAACCAACTCTTAGTTTTGATCATTTTTGTCTACTGTGTTTTCTTAAATACTCTATTTTATTTGTTTCTGCTATAATCTTTATTATTTCCTTCCATCTGCCAACTTTGGGATAACTTTTCTTTTTCTAATTCCTTGAAGTGTAAAGTTACATTGTTTACTTGAGATCTTTCTTCTTTTTTAAAATTTAGCGGTTTATCACTATTAACTTCCCTTTTAGAATTGCTTTTGCTGCATCCTGTAGTTTTGTTTCTTGTGTTTTCATTTATCTTAAGACATTTACTCATTTCTCTTCTGATTCTTCCTTGACCCATTGGTTATTCAGGAGTTGCTATTTAATTTCCACATATTTGTGAATGTTAAAATTTTTCTTCCATATTAATATTTGGTTTCATTGTATTTTGGTCCAAAATGATATTCAGTGTTGTTTCAATCTTCTTAAATTTGCTAAGACTTGTTTTGTGGGCTATCTTTGAGAATCATCCATGTGCACTGGAGAAGAGTATTATGCTGTTGTTATGTGGAATATTCTGTATATGTTTCTCAGGTCGATTTGGTCTACAGAATTGTTTAAGTCTACTATTGCCTTACTGATTTCTGTCTGAATCGTTTATCTATGGTTGGAACTGGGAAATTGAAATCTATTATTGTATTGCTGTCTGTTTCTCTCTGCAGTGCTATCAATGTCTGCCTTATATATTTAGGTCCTTGAATGTTGGGTCTGTAATATATTGTCTTGATAATATGATCCTTTTTTCATTGTGTAATAGACAGAATAAAGATTTTTAGATCTATTCATACTGTTACATATATGAATTTTATTCATTTTAAAGGCTGAGGTGTATGTCATTTTACAAATCTATCTACTCAACTCTTCATTGTCTTTGGGTTATTTGCAATTTGGGGGCTATTTCAAGTGAAGCTGTTATGAACATTCAGGTGTATGACTTTGCATGAACCTATGCTTTCATTTCTTTTAAAAAATTAAAGAGTGGATATGCTATTTTATATTCATACTAGCAGTGTATGAGAGTTCTTCATGGGTTTTTGTTTGTTGAGTTGATGAACTCTACTAAAATTGCTGTAGTAATAGTTGCTGAACTCCAGAAAAATACTAAAATCCATTTAATTGTATACTTTATATTGGTGAACTATATGGTATGTGAACTGTATGTCAATAAAACTATTGCCAAAGAAAAAACCCAATTCTTTGGGAATATCAATAAAATTGATCAAACTTTAGCTACACTGATCAGAAAAAAAAGAAGATATAAATTAATCTTAGGAATGAGATCAATGACATCACCATAACTCCACATAAATTAAAAGGATAATAGGGAACATAATAAACAACTTTATGCTAATAAATTCTATGACTCAGATGAAACACAAATTTTTTGAAAGACAGATGACCAAAGCTCACTCAAAAAGAAATAAATAACAAATATCTTTATAAATAAGAAAAGTAATTTTTAGTTAAAAACTGTCCCATAAAACAAACCTAGGCCTAGTGGATTCACTGGTAAATTCTACTGAACATCTAGCAAAGAAATAGCAACAAACCTATAAATGTCTTACAGAAAATCAAAAAGGAGACAATAATTCCCAACTCATTTTATGAGACCAGCATTACTACCCTAGTACAAAAACCAAAGATATCACAGAAAATTACAAATCAATATCCCTCACAAAGAAAGATGAAAAAATTCTTTTAAAATTTTTACCAAATCAAATGCAACAATATAGTAAAAGGATTATATACATAGTTTGATCATTTTGTTCTTTTTTTAATTAATTATCAAAGGCTAGAAATTTCCTCAAAACACTGAATTAAACAGTTTCCCATTTGTCTTGAATTATGCTGTTTACAGTAAAAAATGCAAGTGGGATCAATCAAGATGGAAGAGTAGGAAGATCCTGAGCTCACCTCCTCTTATGCACACACCAAAATCTACAATTGTATATAGAACAATTATCTCTGAGGACAAACTGAAGGCTAGAAGAACTGATCATACACAATGAAAGTATAAAGAAAAAGCCACACTGACATGGGTAAAGGGCAGAGACATGGTTTAGTGAGGACCCAGATACCTGGTGCAATGACCCACAAGCAGGAGTGATATAAAAACTGTAAAGGCCCTCCCTGAGGAGTTTGAGCCCCACATTGGGCTCCATAGCCCAAGGGACCTGCATAGAGAAGATGAGCCTGCATAACATCTGGCTTTGAAAAGCAGTGGGGCTTATGTCCATGAGAGTTGGAAGGTATTAGGAAACTGAAAACTCACTATTAAAGGCACATGTATAATCTAACTTGCTCTAAGTCCCAGCAGAGGTAGCAGTTTGAAAAGTACCTAAGTTACATGTAAAGGAGATATATTGACTAATTTTAGGGCATGTGGAGAGGAACAGAGATCTGTTGGAACATCCTCTGGGGACAGAAGCACTAATGGGCACATTCTGTTTGGTCACTTTCCTTCTATCTAGCTTACCGAATCCTGACAGGTTCCATTTCTGACACTTTTATCTACTGTACTAGCACTGCTTGCCCCATCCCAGCACTCCCCTGAAGATTTACCCTGCCCAACTTGCCCACCAAGCCTGAAGCACCTCCCAACTGGCTCACAGTTCCACCACTCCTAGAGGGTACCCTCAGCTGGCATCTGATCCCCTCCCAAGTGCCTCTCCACCAAGGGGCCATCCCTGCACATAGAATGGCCTACCAGGGTTGCAGCAGGATTTCACAGAAAACTCTGCCAGAGGCCTTCCCTGCCCATCAGCATGCCTACAGATATCACAGCCATGCCTGGTAGCCAGCTGAGCTGCAGGCCAACTGCATAACAGCACATGCTTGGCAGTCATGGCTGATTTTCACAAACAGCAGTTAGAAGGGATAACTATGCACATCAGTGAGTCTACACCAGTCACAATCTAGCCACAACAGGAGAGTGCACACAACCCACATAAGGGACAGGCACCCTGGGCACCTGGTTGGATGACCAGGGGGTTTGTGCTACTGGGCATCACAGGATAACTTCTGCATAAAGTGGCTCTTTCAATACTGGGAGACAGAACATATTTACCTACCAAGTAGGAACAGAGAGTTAAACAAAATGAGGAGACAGATGACTATATTCCAAAGGACAGAACAAGGTAACAAATCAGAAAAAGAACTAAACAAAATGAAGATGAGCAATCTACCAGATAAAGAGTTCAAAATCATGGTTATGAAGATGCTCATCAAGCACAGACTGGATGAACACAGTGAAAATTCAACAACAAAAAAGAAAATATAAAAAAGAACAAATCAGAGCTGAAGAATACAATAACTGAAGTGAAACACACAGTAGAGGGAACCAACAGCAGATTAAGCAGAAGAATGGATCAGTGATCTGGAAGACAGGCTAGTGGAATCACCCAAGTGGAACAGCAAGAAGAAAAAAGAATTTTAAAAAATGAGGATATTTCAAGAGTCCTCTGAGACAATTTCAAACATACTAATATTCACTTACAGGGGTCCCAGAAGAAGAGAGAAAAATGGACAGAAAATCATTTGAAAAAATAATGGCAGGAAATTTCTCTAACTTGGCAAAGGAAATAGACATCCAAGTCCAGGAATCACAGAGAATGCCACATATTGGGGCGCCTGGGTAGCTCAGTCTGTTGGGTGTCTGCCTTTCACTCAGGTAGTGATCCTGGAGTCCCGGGATCAAGCCCCGCCTCGGCCTCCCTACTCAGTGGGGAGTCTGCTTCTTCCTCTCCCTCTGCTCCTCCCCCCACTCATGCTCTCTCTCTCACTCACTCTGTCTCTCAAATAAATAAAATTCTAAAAAAAAGAATGCCACATATTTTAAATCCAAAAGATATACATTAAGATACATTACAATCAGAGTATCAACAGTTAAGACACAGAGAAAATCTTAAAAATAGTAAAAGAAAAGCAACTAGTTACATACAAGAGAACTCCATAAATCTGTCAGCTAATTTATCAGCAGAAACTTTAAATGCCAGGAGTGGCACAATAGATTCAAAGTGCTGAAAGAAAAAAACTTACAACCAAGAATACACTACCCAGAAAACTTATCACTCAGTGATAAGGGGTTTCCTAGACAAACAAAAGCTAAAGGAATTCAACAACAATTTGGCCTTACAAGAAATGTTGGAGAGACTTCTTTAAATTGAAAGTAAAGGCCATAACTAGAAATAAGAATGAAAAAATCTTACTGATAAATGTAAACAAATAGTCAAGGTAGTGGATCAACCACCTACATAGCTAGTATGTAGGTTAAAAGATAAAAGTCTAAACCTACAATAATTAGCCAAGGGATATACAAATAATAAGATGTAAAATATGGGGATACCTGGGTGGCTCAGCCAGTTAAGTGTCTGCCTTTGGCTCAGGTCATGATCCCAGGGTCCTGGGATTGAGTCCCACATTGGGCTCCTTGCTCAGCAGGGATCCTGCTTCTCCCTCTGCCTGCCACTCCCCCTGCTTGTGCTCTCACTCTGACAAATAAATAAATAAAATTAAAAAAAAAAAGATGTTAAATATGATGTTAAAATATAAAACATTGGGGGGGGGTAGTAAAAATGCAGTACTTTTACAATGCATTTGGACTTAAGTGATCATCAACTTCTAATAGACTGCTGTATACATAGGATATTATATGTGAACCTCATGGTAACCACAAACCAAATATCTATAAGAGATAAATAAAGAGAAAAATAAAAAATAAAGATAAAGGACAGACATAACACTAAAGAAAATTACCTAGTCACAAGGGAAGACAACAAAACAAGAACAAAGAAAGAGAAGAAATTACAAAAAGCAACCAGAAAACAATAAAAAAATGGCAATAAGTACATATCTATCAATGCTTACTCTAAATGTAAATGTATGAAATGCTATAATCAAGATCTATGGAGTGGTTGAATGGATAAAAAAAGATCCATATATATTCTGCTTATAAGAGACTAACTTCAGATCTAAAGACACACATAGACTGACTGAAAGTGAAGGGATGGGAAAAGATACTCCATGTGAATGAAAATGAAAGGTAAATTGGGATAACAATACTTATATCAGACAAAAATTACTTTAAAACAAAGACTGTAATAAAAGATAACGATGAACACCACATAATGATAAAGGGATCAATCCAACAAGAGGATATAAAATTTGTAAGTATCTAGGCACACAACATAGGGGCATCTCAACACAAAGCAAATATTAATAGACATATAGGGAAAATTGACAACAATACCATGGTAGTAGGGGACTTTTTAACACCATACTTACAAAAGTAGATTATCTAGACAGAAAATAATACACTGGCCTTAACTGACACATGAAGACCAGATGGATTTAATAAATACAGTGCATCCCATCCCAAACCAGCACAATACACATTCTTTTTAAGTGCATATGAAACATTCTTTAGGATAAGTAACATATTAGAACCACAAGTGTCAATAAATTTAAGAATGTTGAAGTCATATCAAGCATCTTTTCTGACCACAATGGTATGACACTATAAATCAGTTTTAAGAAGAAAGCTGGAAAAAACATAAACATATGAAGGCTAAACATGTTCCTAAATAATCAATGGATCAACAAAGAAATAAAATAAATAATTAAATAAAAAACCCCTTGAAACAACTGAAAATGAAAAAAGTTTCCAAAACCTATGGGATGCAGCAAAGGAAGGAAGAGGGAAGTTTACAGTGAAACAGGCCCACCTCAAAAGCAAGAAAAATCTCAAATAAACAACCTAATCTTACACATAAAGGAACTAGAAAATGAAGAACAAACTAAGTCCAAAGTTACTAGAAGAAGGGAAATAAAGATCATACTGGAAAAAAATTAAATAGAGACTAAAAAGAATAGAGAAGATAAATAAAACTAACTTTTCATAAAACTGGTTCTATGAAAAGATAAATGAAATTGATAAACCTTTGGCCATACTCATTAAGAAAAAAAAAGAGAGGGCCCAAATAAATAAAATCAGAAATAAAAGAGAAGTTACAACTGATACCACAGAAATATAAAGAATCCTAAGAGACTAGTACAAACAATTGCATGCCAAGAAATGAGACAATCTAGAATAAATGAATAAATTCCTGGAAACATACAATCTTCCAAGACTGAATCAACAAACAGAAAGTCTAAACAGACTAATTACTAGTAATGAAATTGAATTATTCAACAAAAAACTCCCAACAAAGTAAAGTCCAGGACCAGATGGCTTTACAGGTGAATTCTACCACATATTTATAGAAGAATTAATACCTAGCCTTCCTAAACTATTAATTACCCTAATACCAAAACCAGACAAAGACACTACAAAAAAATAAAGGCCAATATCTCTGATGAACATTGATACAAAAATATTCAACAAACTATCAGCAAAGCAAATCTAACAACACAATAAAAGGATCATACAACATGACCAAGTAGGATTTATCCTGGGATTGTAAGGATGGTTCAGTGTTCACAAACCTATCAACATACTACACTATAGTAACAAAAAGAAGGATAAAAAATCATATTATCATCTCAATAGATGCAAGAAAAGCATTTGAAAAAATTCAACATCCATGTATGATAAAAATTCTCAACAAACTGGGTATAGAACAAAGATATCACAACATAATAAAAGCCATGTATGATGAACTCACTGCTAACATCATATTCAATTTTGGAAAAACTGAATATCTTTCCTCTATGGTCAGGAATAAGGCAAAAGTGCCCACTCTTGCCACTTTTATTCAATAGTACTGGAAGTCCTAGCCATAGCAATCACACAAGAAAAATAAGTAAAAGGCATCCAAATTGGAAGTGAAGAAGTAAAACTGTCACTATTTACAGATGACATGATACTATATATAGAAAAGCCTAAAGACTTCACCAAAAACAAAAACAAAAACAAAAACATTAAAACAAATGAATTCAATAAAGTTGCAGGATACAAAATTCATATAAAGAAATCTGGCATTTCTAATATACTAATAATGAACTGTAAGAGAAATTAAGAAAATAATCCCATTCACAATTACATCAAAAAGAATAAAATACCAAGAATAAATTTAACCAAGGAGGTGAAATCCCTGTACTCTGAAAGCTATAAGACACTGATAAAAGAAATTGAAGATGATACAAATAAATGGAGATATACCATGCTCATGGACTGGAAAAAATAATATTGTTAAAATATCCATACTATCCAAAGCAATCTACAGATGCAATGCAATCCCCATGAAAATTCCAGTGGCATTTTTCATTCAAATGGAATAAACGATCTTAAAATTTGTATGGAACCACAAAAGACCCTGAATAGCCAAAAATTTTGACCAAGAACAAAGAAGGAAATATCACACTTGATTTCAAACTATATTACAAAACAGAGTGGTATTGGCATAAAAACACATAGATCAATAAACAGAAAAGTGAGCCCCAAAATAAATCCATGCATAATGGACATTTAAGACAAAGTAGGCAAGAACATACAGCGGGAAAAAGACAGTCTTTTCAATAAGTGGTGCTGGCCATACTGGGCAACTACATGCAAAACAATTAAACTGGACCACTTTTTTTTTTACACCATATAGAAAAATAAACTCAAAATTGATTAAAAACTTAAATATAAGGCAGGAAACCATAAAACCACTATTAGAAAACATAGGCAGTAATCTCTCAGACATCAGTCTATGTAATTGTGTTTTTGAACTATCTCCTCAGAAAAAGGCAACAAAAGCCAAAATAAACAAATGGGACTTAAGAAATTAAAAAGTTTCTGCACAGCAAAGGAAACCATCAACCAAACAAACTGAATGGGAGAAAATATTTGCAAATTGTATAACTGATAAGAGGTTAATATGCAAAATATATAAAAACACACAACTCAATATTAAAAAACCAAATTATCCAATTAAAAAATGGTCAGAGAACATGAATATACATTTTTCCAAGGATGACATACAAATGGCCAACAAACATATGAAAACATGCTCAGCATCACCAATCATTGGGGAAATGTAAATCAAAAACACAATGATATATTACCTAACACCTGTCAGAGAGGCTATTATCAAAAAGGTATGAAAGAACAAGTGTTGGTGAGGATGTGGAGAAATGGAACCCTTGTACACTGTTAGTGGAAATGGAAAATGGTGCAGCCACTATGAAAAATAGTATGGAGTTTTCTCAAAAAATGAAAAATAGAAATGAAAAATCATATGATCTAGCAATTCCATTTCTGGGTATTTATCTGAAGAAAAAAAAACACTAATTCAAAAAGATATATGCACCCATATGTTCACGGCATCATTATTTACAATAGCCAAGACATGGAAGTAACCTAAGTGTCCATCAATAGATAAAAGAAAGATGTGGTATATGTATGTGTGTATGTATACAAATGGAATATTAGTCATAAAAAAATGAAATCTCGCCATTTGCAACAACATGGATGGCCCTAGAGGGTATTATGCTAAGTAAAATAAGTCAGACAAAGACAAATATACTATTTCACTTACAGGTAGAATCCAAAAAAACAAAAGAAACAAACAGACAAAACAAAACAGAAATAGACTCACTGATACAGAGAACAATCTGGTGGCTTCCAGAGGGAAGGGTGGTAAGGGGATGGGCAAGATAGAGGAAGGGGATTACAAGGTACAGACTTCCAGTTATAAAATAAATAAGACGGGGGATAAAATGTACACCTTACAGAATATAGTTAATAATATGTAACAACTTTGTATAGTGACACACACCTACATTTATCTTGGTGATTGCTTTATAATGTATACAAATGTTGAATCACTATGTTTTATACCTGAAACTAATGTAATATTGTTTGCCAAGTACACTTCAATAAAAAAATAAAAGGAGGTATAAGGGAAAAATGCAGTTGCATTTTTATTTCTTCCTTTAACCCAAAGTTTTAATCAAATCAAATTTCAGTGTCCCAGGATTATTTTCTTATGTATTTGACTGTTTTCTATATTTTATTCTTTTTATAGAATGTGACCAATCATATTTCTTCTTTTTTAGAACTTCTTTACTTTATTGCCTAATATGTAGATATTTTATAACTATGCAAAGAATACTTGAATGGAAGATTTTGGAGAGACCCTTTTTATATTAATTTCCATATGATATCTTAAGAATTTTTATGTAATTTCTAGGTAGCTTGGAAATTTTAGTTATGTTTTTGTTACTGATTTCTAGCTTAATTTCAGTACAATTAGAGAACAGATTCTGAATTATTTCAATCATTGTAATGTATTAAACTTTTCTTTTTGTTATAGCATATAATTTTTTGGAGACATTTAATACATATTTGTAAAGAACGTAAATCATAATTGCTGGGTGATGTGCTACATATATGCCAATTAAGTCAAGGTTGGAAGTTGTGTTGATTAAAATTTCTATGTTTTTTCTGATTTTTTCTGCTTTTTTTTTCAACTCTTGAGAGAAATGAGTTAAGTTTGCAACTCTAATTTGATTGTGGATTAGTCCATTTCTTCTTTTAGTTCTGCTAACTTTTGTTTTTCATGGGATCAAACTAAGTTTTTATAGGAATGTCCTTCTTTGTCTTTGGTTTATCCATAGCCCTAGACTTTGTTGTTCCAAGAAAATTAAATATTGTTTGAAACTTTCAGGAGCATGTGATTTACTTTTAGAAATATCTACATCTGCTACTTAAATTACCTCTGTGCTCTCCCTTAATTTGCTCCAAATTGCACTAAATTTGGAAGACAGTATTTCTTTCTGTGTTGAAATTATGGCTATACCCTACTTTCATAGAAGACAATGTTTTATTTTTAGATTTTTTGTGGGTTTTGGAGAGCTTCAGTGAGTGCAATAGATTAAAAATATCTATACTTGATATCCTTACTACCAGTAGTCTCAATAATAATGGGCTTTAGAGTTACACAGATATGAATGCGAAACATTATTCTTTCACTTAGTACCTGTGTAAGTCACTTAGTCACTTTGTACCCAAGTTTCTGCTCTACAACACCGTATGAGATTTCTGTGAAGACTAAATAAGATGATTTATAAAAGATCCCCAGCAGTAGTGCCAGGAATGCAATAGTAGAAATTCAATAAATAGTAGGTGATTTTAAGGTTTAAACATCTTTTTATTTTTAATGGTGCCTGCCAACTAAGCAACATGGCAGGTGACAGGTTGGACTGAGGGCACTGTAAGAAGTTATGAGAAGGTTGTAGGAGTAATTCCTAAACTTAAACCATGAGCAACTTTATTCTGGGAAAAATAGGGATAATAGGAAATAGAAACTCTACCACCGCTAGGACTTCATCATAATCTCTTGTTTTTGTCATCTCCATTCTTTCACACCAGTTTTTTCTATTTGGCAGTAATCACAGCTGAGAGTAGCTATGGGCTATTATACCTTCAACTTCATTGCCAGTGAGGAGTGAAGCTTCTCATATTAGCATAGAGATGATGATATGCCACTTTTCCCACAAAAGACAAGAAAGCAAGGGTGGAGAGTAGGGTCTATATTACACAATTCTTACCATCTCTGAGCAAGGTTCTTACTGTCTCTGAGCATGTATACACCTGATTGGATCAAATTGTAAGGGAAGAAAGGTAGATGAGTCTAGGATAGCATAACCTAAAACATTATGTTTGATACTTATTATCTTTGCTTCCTTTTTGTACTACAGTGATTTCCATCCAAATTGAGAAAGTTAAGTTGCCTCTGACCTAATCCTGAATCCTCTGGGTATTGGAGATGCCCCAGAAAATGTTTAGTAACACCCTTTTACTGTGTGCTTGACTCTACTGTGACTAGAAATTCTACAAGGCCTTCCTAATTACCAGGAAAAGGAGATTCTATCTCACGATATCCATGCTACCTCTTCTTACAGCTTTAAAGCCAAATGCAAACATTGCAAACCTATGTAGCCTCACAGGGATACTGCCTCACATCAATTTGTTTCTGCTTCTTTCCTTACATTCTCACCTGCATCAGACCTTTTATCTGAATTAGCATAGAGATGATGACATGCCACTTTTCCCACTAAAGACAAGAAAGCAAGAGTGGACAGTAGGGTCTATGTTACACAATTCTTTGTGTAAAAACAGCAAACCATAACAAATAAGAAAGTATAAAATATGCTAGATACATAAAATGTGCTTGATACTTTGCATAAATTCCTTTTAATTTCCACCACAAACCTATAAGAAGGCACCATATTACCGATAAGAGTCTGTCAGTGTTAAATGATACACACAAGGTCACCAGATCCACAGGAGCAGTAAATGAGTGGGCAGTTGGACACCTGTGACCATGATTTTTACCAGTGCATTATATTCCCTTCCTGAGATTTGGCAATGAAGGAGACTTTCACCATTTAAGAGAAAGAGCATCGTATAGGAGTTCACTATTTATTTTTGTTTTAAGCAAGTAATTTATTATGGAAGTATAGGTCTTTTTACATATGATCATGTGATCTCTTTGACAATGTAAATTTCCCACTCATCTTATCTCTTTCATTTAGATGATTTATTAAAAATCTTTATTTTGATTTGATGAAAAGCGAAAGTTCCTCTTGGAGTGCTTTTTAAAGGCAGGAGGGGAGAAGAACACTAACAGCAGACTTGGGCATTACAGGCTATTCCTGAGGTTTTACCTCTCCAAGATGCAGAAACTTCCACCTTTGAGTTGTTTCTGACATTGCCTTTCAGATAAGTATGTCACATGTAGTCTGGACATTTGACAACTGGGATTTCATTTCACTACTTTAATGAGGGGCAAGAACTGTTTAATATAGATCATTATTTAGACATTCTCACTTTAAACAATTATAAATTATATATATGAATTTATATTCCCATAAAAGAATAGCATTTATAGATTTATTTTGCTGGTATGCACCCTGTAAACCCTTATGGAATCCTAGGGGGCAGTTTGCTATAGTAGCACACCTGAAAGCATTTTATGAGTTCATGTCTACCTGCTCCAGGAAGAAGGTACAGTTTTCATTATTAGAGTTACAATATTTACTTCTTAAACCAGAAGTATACTATTTTGCTGAGTTGGTTCACCAGTGGAAGGTACATAACATCCATCTTGTAACTAACCTTAGTTAGAACCTTTAATTAATGGCTAAAGAATCTGCTTTACCTTTCAAAAGGATAAAATCTAATTGTGGTTCAAATTAAACAGTCTAATGAAAGTGACCGCAAAGCAATTGATCAAAACTGATGGGTGAGTAGTTTTGCTTTCATTAAATAAACCTCTTGTTTAGCATAAATACCTTAAGATACTTAACTCAGGTTATCGATGTATCAGAACCTCTAGAGGAAGAATAGCCATTATCATTGAGGCTATTTTTAAAAAAGAGAATTAAGCTAAAAACATTTAAAGTGCATCTTCTCACATTTCTATTCAACAAACATTTGTAACATTTCTCATGTATGATATATGTTAGGGCTAAAAATGAATAATACAGCCCAATGGAAGGTAGAAGAATGAAAATGAGAATGATGAATTTTGCCATCTTGAAATGATTATTTTTAATGAATTCTATTCTTCATGCTTTTCTTTCAAAACATCCTTTCTAAATCATAACTTACTAAAAAGTTTACTTTTTTGTAATATGGATGGTGTGTTGACTACTACTCTTATTATTATAGATTATAATAAGCACAATTATTCAGCTTATCCTGATATTTAGGGCAAAGAATTAGGAGGTTCTTCATACTGGCACTTGAATTGGTGGGATAATTTTCAGCAGCCTCCCCTTCTCTCTAATACATTGGTTCATATTCTTTATCTCATTTTATCACTGCTCAACATATTTATTACAAGTAGTTACAAGTTATACATAGTTACAAGCAGAACCATTCAAAATTCACCCTAGCTCAAGTTCACAATTCATTTTGGGGACTAAACAGATTAGACTCTTGACAGACTCTTGGAAGAGTTCTATGGAAATATAGGTGACTACTCAGAATATTTTTTTAATGACAATGTATATTTGCTTCTTCTTATTTTGCTTATCCCATCTTCCAAACTAAAAATATCTAAGCTGACTCAGTGTAGAAAAGGAAAATTACTATATAAAAAGAAAATTACTGTATCTTCTTTTTAGATGCAATTTAATATCTCCATGTCTTTTAATTATAAGGAATACAAGATTACAGATATTTGGTAGAAAAAATACTAACCAAAAATATGAGAAAGAAAGAAAGAAAGTTAAAATTAAAAATGACAGATTGCTTACCACAAAACAAATCTTCAAAGAAAGAATTTGTAATAACTCTGGGTATTTCTTAAAGAGGGAGATGGCTGGTCTTTTATTTTTTTTTTATTTATTTATTTTTTTAAATGTTTCATTTATTTATTCATGAGAGTCAGAGAGAGAGAGAGAGAGAGAGAGAGGCAGAGGCAGAGGGAGAAGCAGGCTCCCCGCCTAGCAGGGAGCCCGATGCGGGACTCGATCCCAGGACCCCGGGATCATGACCTGAGCCGAAGGCAGACGCTTAACCATCTGAGCCACCCAGGCGCCCCGATGGCTGGTCTTTTAAAACACTCTTCTAACAAATCTTTGTTTCAAAGTGTTTGCTTTTATAAACTTTTTTCCTGAAACACTTTGTGTATACTTTATAGTAGAAATCTACTGAAGATATAGTGATTTGCTTTCCCTATTTATGTTTATCTTATTATAAGTACTTTTCTTAATCTTTCTTTTAATATGTTTTCCTATGTCAAAGATAATAAAAATTTAGAATATACTTCCACAATATAAATTACTGCCCCAAATTATTCTCAATAAATATTTATTAAGCCACACTATATGTCAAACATTGATGTAAACACTTGGGATTTGTGAGTGAACAAAACAAGAATCCCTGCCCTGTGGAGCTTATATTCCAGAAGGACAGAATAGACATATATGATATATGTGATAAGCTAATAACTTACACAGAATGTTAGCAATTCTATATGCTATGGAAAAAATAAAAAGTTGAGGAGGTTTAAGGGAAGTCAAAAGTATAAGAAGCAGGGCAAGAAGTGAGTGTAAATAGGGGAGTCCCAGTAGGCCTTACTGAGAGGGTGATATTTGGGCAAAGACTTGAGGTCAGTGAGGGTCTGAGTCGTGCACTGGTCTGAGAGAAAGGCTTGCCAGACGAAGGGGCAGTGACTCCAAAGTTTCTTACTCAAAGGTGAGGTTTTCAAGGAACATGCAAGGTGCCAGTGTACCTAGAGCAGCGTCAACAAAAAGAATCACAGGAGCCGAGATCAGAGAGGCAGATAATATACAGAGTATATAACAGTGGTGCTCAAACTTCAGTGTGCACAGTTTCCAGGGGGCCTGTTCAAGATCCCTAAGATCCCCTCCCAGATGTTCTCATCAAGAAGGTCAGGAATGAGGCCTAGGACTCTGAATTTTAACTAGCATAATCTACTCAACATTGGGGATTTGGATGCAGGTGTACCCAGTAAGTACTCTCAGAAGTACTTGAAGGCCACTGTAAAAACACTGGCTGTTATTTAGGAATAAAATGAGATTTATTGCACGGTTTTGAGGAGACAAGTGTCATAGCCTAATTACATTTTAAACCAGTCATTTTGGCTGTATTAAGATTAAATAGTAGAGAAACTTGTCACTACAAGACTCAATGGCAAGTAAGCTGCCCAAGAGCAATCCAGATGAGAGATAATGGTTGCTTGGATAAGAATAACAGTAGAGGGGATGGTAAAAGTACATTCTGGGTAATTACAAAGTAGAGCCAAAAATCTGGTAACAATTTGTATGTGGACAGTGAAAGCAGAACAAGAATCAAGAATGATCCCAAGTTTTCCTCTGTACAAATTAAAGTCTGTAATCAACAGAGATGTGCAAGGCTGAAAGAGGAGCAAATCTGAAAGAAAAGACCAAGAGTTCCATTTTGGAAATACAAACCCTCAGATGTCTATAGAACATTTAAGTGGGGAGTCAAGCTGGCAGTTGGAAATGCATCTGGAGTCTGTGAGAGCGAGGTCTGAACTTAAAATACACATGTGGGAGTCATACCATATCGATGAATGAGATAAAACAAAGAAATAAATAGAGAAGTCCAAAAACTAGTCTTGGGGTTCCTCCACATCTGTCAGAAAGGGAGGACTGGAGGGAAGTGCAGAAAGTAGGAAAAGCCCAAGCAAAAAAAGTTTATCAAAGAAAAGTGGTTCTCCCCCAAATGGTGGCAGTCTAGGTTTCTTGAGAAGGGAATTAAAATGGATCACTATATAAAATAGTCTAGGCACCAGCCCTCTGGAATCTCCAGTCTCTAGGGTCACGTTTCCTGCCTCCCTCCCCAATTCCTGCTGAAGTTTCTCCAGGTATCCAAAGTCCTCTCTGATACTGCTTTCCCATCTTGGGTCCTTCCCTGTCCCCCACACCTGTCACTAGTCTTACATTCCACTTTCTGCCTTGGCCCTTCACCCTCCAGGGCAAGGGCCCTGGGCCGCTAGTACCAGGAATGATGGTGAGGGGACAACTTTGGGAGGAAGCAAGGTGGTGTTAAGTAGCATCAGGTCTGCAGTGGTGCCTGGCGAGATTCCATCTCAGGCAACAGCATCCAGGCTTGTGTCCCAAGGGTTGTCATGGCTGATGTCGCCTCAAGGCTGTGGCTTTGCAATTCCATCCCGACCCTGCCCATCCCCGCTCTGTCCAGGTACCTACCCCTCCCGTGCAGAGGTTTAAAACCCCTTGTGGTTCACCTGTCAGCCTCCAGTGGGGGTGATTTGGCCAGTAGGGAGTCAGGAGACCTGACTTCTCTCTCTCAAATTCCAACCCCTGGGTCTAGGTGCTGCCTAGAAATGTGATCCTTGGGGACATCCGGAGGAAAAATCAATACCTGAGCTAGCACAAGGAAGGAAACCTAGATAAAATGGGCAAATTTCTAGAAGCATGTAATGAACCAAAACTTACTCCAAAAGAAAGTGAAAACAGAAATAGACCTGTAACTAGTAAGGAGATTGTTCGCAACAAAGCAAAAAGACCTGGACCATATGTCTTCACTGGTGAATTCAGCAAACATTTAAGAAGAATTAAAACAATGCTTCTCAAACTCTCCCAAAAAATCAGAGGAGGGAACACTTTCCAGCTCATGGTCTTATCTATAGAAACCCCTAAAGATTACATAAATAAGCTATTAGAATTCATAACAAATTCAGCAAATTTGCAGAATAGAGAAACAAAAATCAGTATCAATTGTGTTTCAATTCACTAGCAATGAACAATCTTAAAATGATATTAAGAAAATAATTCCATTTACCATACCATTTAAAAGAATAACATACTTAGGAATAAATTCATCCAAGGAGGCAAAAAACTAGTACACTGAAAGCTACAAAAACTCCTGACAGAAATTAAAGAAAACAAAAAGAAAAAGGAAAACTCTCTGCGCTCATGGATCAAAAAACTTAATGTTTTTAAAATTTCTTCCTCTTCCCATTCAGCTTTGAATTGTTAGATTTCCGTGTTTTCATGATTTTGTTAATTCTAGGTTGACATAGAACACAAGACAGAAAGCTTCAGTCAAGGCAGTTTGTCATCTTTAAAATGTTATTTTTGTTTGTTTGGGGGGTATTGAGCATAGCTCACATTTCTTTCTAGTGCTACAAACTAAATTATTAAAAAGAAATTATGGTCAAAGGAATAGCAAAATATCTTGGAAACTAAGAGTGGCAGTATGTTTTTTTGGTACTCACAAATACCATCTTTCCTAATACAGATTGCTAGATTGAACTGTATTTTAGAGTTTTCATTAAATCTATTTGGAAAATTTTTATTATCTCCTTTAAAGATGATTGTAGGGGCACCTGGGTGGCTCAGTCAGTTAAGTCTGCAACTCTTGGTGTCAGCTCAGGTCATGATCTGAGTGTCCTGAGATTGAGCCCTGCATTGGGCTCAGAGCTCAGCGGGGAGTCTGCTTGAAGATTCTGTCCTTCTGCCCCTCCCCCCACTTGTGTGCACTCTCTCTAAAATAAATGAATAAATCTTTAAAAAACTAAAGATGATTGCAGCTTCATTGACATTCTTATTTTGAAATATATACATATGTACTTAATATCCACTCTAAATTTTCTCCATCATTCATTCTACTGGAAAAAAAAAAAAAAAACCATGGTTCCAATGCTTTTATAAAAATTTAATCTTATTCCTGGGTTTTAATTTTGCAAAGCATCATGCAAGACATACAGAGTAAGTTTTTTTTAATTTAGCTATGCCCTTTAGACCCTATAGGCTATTCTGCTTTATCATTATTTTAAAGAGTTTACAGGGAACCCTAAATTGTTCTACAAAATTGACTTTGAAAAACTAATCACATACTCTAAAAGGTATTAGTGAATTTGTCAAAGATTATGAGATTTTTGCACACATTTCTCTTTCCCACTCCAATCTCCACAAAAAGCACAAATTTAATGCACAGAAACCACTGCCAAGTGACATTCAGTATTTGCTTCCCCAAGTACCTTTCAATTTGCCATATGCTAAAGATATTTCTATGCATTAATCCCAATTATGTGATAATATCTATTTGTAGAGTTCAACAAACAGTTCTGTGGGATGAGTAGCCACATTCTGTAAGCAAATTGGCTGCAGAAACAACTGTTCATATGAAAATAGTAACAAAATTAAAATGTATAATAACTTTGTAAGTCAGGAAAACTTTAAAATTTTATTATGAGAGTTATTGCTTTCCCGTAATTTGGCTGCTATTGCTTTTATTTTCAAAGGTCTACACTTTGGAAGGTCATAACTAATAGTAACAAGAACAGAACATTCATTCACTCCAAGATAATGGAAAAGTAATATCCAAACATGGACTTGTCTTTACTAATGAGGAATAGTTAAGAAGGAATGTATAGATATTTTTAATGTATATGTAATAAATGCCTTATTTATACATTATTGAATAAAGCTCAGAGAAGCCATGGAAATCAAAAGGGGATGAATTTTCTTTTTTGCACACAATTTCAGTCTCTAAATTACAAGAACCAAAAACAAAACCAATGAACAAACATTACAAGAAATGAAGTGGGAGTGGGAGGGATGATCCTTTCCTCAGTATAAATGGTAAAATTTCACAAAAGCACTAAATGGGAAAATTGAGCCTTTTCTGGAAATATACCTGATATATTCATTTAATTTTAAGAAAGTCCTGAAAGTAATAGTCATTTGTCTGTCTTGTTGGGTATCTGTTCTTGAGGTAAGGATAGCAATTAAGATGCATAATCTAGCAGCAATATGTTTGTAAACTGATTCTTAGCTTTCAGTCTGACAGGGTATTGTTGCCTGACTCTGCTGGACTAGTCTACTGCCTTCATGCTCAATATTGTCACTTTCATTTCTTAAATTTCTTCTTACATTTTTTCCCCTTCTCTCCATAATGTACTCACAACTCTGGTCTTTGAAATCAGATAATTCTTTTTTTCCCCATCCAATTAAATCTTTTTGCTTCCTTTCTTTCAACATACTTCCTTTAATGATATATAACTGCCACATTATCATATGTCATTTTAGTATTTTTATTCTCATGTATTTTTCATGTTTGTTTCAATAATAGACATTTTAATTTTTATTTTCTAGAGAGTACTTGCCTAATTAATGTAACAGGAGTTCTTTAAACAGCTTGATTTGAATTCATATTGTTTTCATGATCATGTTGCAAAGAATACTGTGAAATTTGGGCAATATGAATTTTAGAATAACTTTTGATATAAAAGCAGAAGATGGGTAGTTAGATTAAGAATTTACTTTAAGACTTTTTTTTTTATTGTGCCAAGGAAAATTTAACTGCATGGATAGGACAATCTGTTTAATTATATATCAGGATTATGGCTTCTGCTAAGTGAAACCCCAATAAATAACTATTTAAATAAAGTGAGATATATAGTTAATTTCCTCACATAACAAAAAAGCCCAGAGGTCGGCAATCAAGGATGTTGCGACTATTCAACAATGTCATTGATCCAAGCTCCTTCCATCTTTTTATTCTTTGATGTGAGGGCCTTCATACTCATGATTGTTAACTGTGGATCTCATTGGTCATTTTCTATACCAAAAAAAGGGGGGGTGGGACAGAAGATCAAAGGGACAAAATAACTTTCTCCTTGAGGAACAGAGACTTTTGGCTAAATCTCATGATCCAGAAATGTATCACTCATCTTCACCTGAATTTTTGGCTTGAAAAGTGATTATTTTAACTTTCCAGACTCCTCAGTTGATAAAGACAATAAAAAAGTGACTTGTTCATGGTTTCTGAGGAGACAATGCATAGTTCTCTGTTAATGGCAGGTCATCACAAACTAATGTCTCCCTTCCATTTGTAGGGCCACTGCAGGGAAATTGCTGCTTACATAGACACTGCATATTGTTGTTTATTCTCACAGTGCTCATACATTCAGGAAGGGCCATATATGTATTTTTAATCAGTGGAACACAAACACAAGTCACGAATGTTCCTTCAAGGCCAGTGTTTTGGGAATGATAGATTTATTTTCCATACCCATTACCGTAGATTGAATATTTGTGTCCCCCCCACCCCCAAATGGTATGTGCTCTTAAAAAGGAAACCCCAGAGAGTAACCTTGCCCCATTTGCCATGTGAGAACAGAGAGACCAGATGATTGTCTATAAACCAGGAAGCAGATCCTCACCAGACACTGAATCTTCTGGCACCTTGACTTTGTACTTTCCAGTCTTCAGAACTGTGATAAATAAACTTCTATTGTTTTTAAGTCACCCAGTATATAGTATTTTGTTATAGCAGTCCAAACAGACTAAGACACCTGTCTTTCAACTGCCAGAGGGGTATAAAGGATTCCATGATTTGAGGCAATGGTGGAGCCACAAGATGAAAGAATTATGGATTCCTAAATCTCTATGAATAGGAGAGTTACTAATGATAGTAACTCTTGCATAGAACATCCTGGAAGTAAGAAGTAGTCCTATACTGTGTTAAGCCACCAAAAGTTGGGGGTTCTGATAGTTTTAACTAAACACTCAGAACATGCCCCAGATTATATTATTTTATTTAACATGTAATATTTATATTTAAAGCAGATTTTATAATTTTAGTAGGATTTTCTCTTTTCAACTCTATTTTCTAACAAGAAGTGCAAGATGTACTGGCAAAGATTTATCTTCCTTAGTGTTCTGCTCTTGTTTCATGGTTATTAAGCCAAGATGAGAAATCTCCTTCTTCTATTTTCTTTCCACTAAAACTGGGGAAACTTAACAGGTTGGGGCTGCATATTTACAAGTTGCTTATCCTTAAAACCTATATATTATCAAAGAGTTGCAAATTGTATTATTCACTATTAATGTAGGCCTTTTAAGGTGAACATACATATTGCTTTTGCTGTAATCTTTTTATTTCATGTTTTGTGTTCAAACACAGAGAAAAATCTATTGATTCTGTACCTTACCTCCTACTAAAAAAAAAGCTTAACTTGTAGGTGATGATAGATTCTGTGGAAAGAAATAGATGGAAGACATAAATGTGATATACTTCAGCAAAGATTTATCTTCTAATCTGTATAATATTGAGCATTGGTTGGCAACAGCATACAAGTCATTGGGTAAAACAAAAACTGAAAGTACAGAAGTCTAAGAAAATCACCAAACCTGGACTGAAAAAGCAGATATCAAAATTATAGTAATGTATTTAAAACAACATTATATGAATTTCTGGGTTAGCATGAGAATAGACTTGGTGTGCCTTACTGTTAACACCCAAATACCAATATCAAATCTGTAAAGATGATCCAAAAGATGTTTTTAAAAAAATACCATTAACTGATATTAAAGACAAAAATACTAAAAAGTAAAAATATATTATCGTGCCACAGAAATTAAAAGGATCATAAGAGACTACTATAAATAACTATACACAAACAAATTTGACAACATAGAAGAAATAGATAAATTTACAGTCATGCAATTTACCAAGACTACATTATGAAGAAACAAAAAATCTTAGCAGACCTATGACAAACAAGGAGAATGAATTAGTATGCAAAAACTTCATAACGATAAATTAAAGCCAAAACCAGATGACTTCAGTGATAAATACTACCTAACATTTACAGAACAATTAATGCCAATCATTCTCAAAATTTTCCAAAAATTGAAGAGTAAGGAACACTTTCAAACTCATTTTATGAGACAAGAATTACTATAATATCAAACTCAAAGACACTGCAAGAAAAGAAAACTACAGGCCAATATCTCTGATGAACATAGATGCAAAAATCCTCAACAAAATACAAGCAAACTTAAATCAACAACACATTAAAAGGATCATACACCATGACCATGTAGGATGTATCCCTGAGATGCTGGGATGGTTCAACATACAAAAATCAATTATGTGATACATATCATTAAGAGAATAAAGGACAAAAGTTACATAATCATTTCAATAGATGCAAAAAATGTATTAGACAAAATTAAAAAAATTTCAATAAAAAACTCAATAAAATAGGTATAGAAGGAATTTATTGCAATATAATAAAGGTAATATATTAAAAGTCCACAGCTAACATCATATATATATATATATATATATATGTTGAAAAACTGAAAGTGTTTCCTCTAAGATCAGGAACAAAGCAAAGCTTCCCACTCTTCTCACTTCTGTTCAACACAGTACTACAAGTCATAACCAGGGCAATTAGGCAAGAAAAAGAAATAAAAGACACTCAAATAAGAAAGGCAGAAGTAAAATTATGTGTTTACAAACAAATGATCCTATACTTAGAAAACTCTAATTATTCCACCAAAAGTTATTACAACTAATAAATAAATTTGGTAAAGTTGCAGAATACAAAATCAACATACCAACATCATTTGAATTGCTATTAACTACTAAAGGAATATACAAAAACAAATTAAGAAAGCAATCCCATTTACAGTGGTCAAAAAGAATAAAAATATTAGGGAATAAAGTTAATCAGGAAGATGGAAGACTTATACCTAAAACTATAAAACTTCTATTTTTTTTAAGTTTTCTTTTTTAAAGTTGGCTCCACAGCTGAAGTAATGTCTGAACTCACAATTCTGACATCAAGAATTCCATGCTCTAAACCAAATTCAGTAAACTGAACAGCACCAACTGGGGCTGCCCAATCTCCTTATATCAAGTCCTGCACCCCTACGCTCTGCTGGTACTGCTTTTTTTAGGCAACTGTGCCTTAGGACTAGTGCAGTGAGAAAAACCAGCCCAGAAAACCAGCACAAACTCCTACACGCCCCACATCTACTGACAACAGAATTCCTCAAAGCTTCAGTTCTGGTGGAAATAGCATGAGGTCTGTTTTAACAAGCAGACCATAGCACACTATTTAAAACTTGCCACACTCCAGCCAGTCCAAACACTCTCCACTGAGGTCAAAGAGAACCTCTGCAGATGACGAACATGAGGGATAGAGCAGCCAAAACACAGCAGCAGAGTGCAGGCAGAACACACCAAAGACACTTCCTCAAATTCCAGACCCTGGAGATTATGTAACATCTTCTTCATAAAACCATTACTCTCAGGAGCAGGAAACATAACAGGATTTTCTAACACAGAGAAGAAGAGACCTAGACAAAATGCCAAAACAGTGGAATTCATCCCAAAAGAAAAACGAAGAAAAGGTCATGGCCAGAGATCAAATTGAAACAATATGCCTGATACAGAATTTAAAGCAACAGTCATAATGATACTCTCCAGGCTTGAAAACAGCATGGAAGATATTATGGAGACCCTTACCACAAAGATAAAAGAGCTAAAAAAACCATCAGGTAGAAATGAAAAATGCAGTATCTGAGATTTGAAACCAAATGGGTGTAATGACCACAAGAATGGAAGAAGCAAAGGAATGACTAAGTGATATAGAAGATAAAATTTTGGAAAACAATGAAGCTGAACAAAATAGAGAAAGAATGATGGATCACAAGAGTAGACTTAGGGAACTCAGTGACACCATCAAATGTAATAACATTTGCATCATAGGAGTCCCAGAAGAAGACAGAGAAAAGGGGGAAGAAAGTTTATTTGAGGAAATAATAGCTGAAAACTTCCCTAATCTGGGGATGGAAACAGACATCCAAATCCAGGAGGTACAGAGAACTCCCATCAAAATCAACAAAAGCAGGCCAACACCAAGACATATTGTAGGCAAAATTGCAAAATATACTGATAAAGAAAAAATCCTAAAAGCAGCAAGACAAAAGACGTCCTTAACTTACAAGGGAAGACCAATAAGGTTACCAGTAGATCTATCCACAGAAACTTGTCAAGGTAGAAGACAGTAGCATGATATATTCAGTGTGCTGAATGGGCAAAATATACACCCAGGAATAATCTATCCAGCAAGGTTATCATTCAGAATAGGAGAGAAAAAGAGTTTCCCAGACAAAAACTGATAGAGTTCATGACCACTAAACCAGCCCTGCAAGAAATACTAACAGGGACTCTTTGAGTGGGAAGGAAAGACCAAAAGTGACAAAGACTAGAAAGGAACAAAGCAAATCTCCAGAAACGACAACAAAAAATATAATAAAATGGCATTAAATACATATGTATCAATAATTACTCTAAATGTAAGTGGACTAAATGTTACAATCAAAAGACACAGGGTGTCAGAATGGATAAACAAAACAAAACAAAACAAAAACAAGACCCATCTATATGCTGCCTACAAGAGACTCATTTTGACTTAAAAACACCTTTGATTGAAAGTGAGGGGATGAAGAAATATTTATCATGCAAATGGATGTCACAAGAAAGAGTAGCAATACTTATATCAGACAAACTAGATGTTAAACCAAAGACTGTTAAAAATGGTGTCTATCCAACAAGAAGACCTAACAATTATAAATATTTATGACCCCAACTTGGGAGTATCCAAATATATAAAACAATAACAAACATAAAGGAACTCATTGATAATAATACAATAATAGCTGGGGACTTTGACACCCCACTTACATCAATAGAAAGTTCATCTAAACAAGAAAATTAACAAGGAAACAATGGCTTTGAATGCACACTGGACCAGATGGACTTAACAGATATATTCAGAACATTTCTTCCTAAAGCAGCAGAATATACATTCTTTTCAAGTGTACATGGGACACTCTCCAGAATAGATCACATACTATGTCACAAATCAGGCTTTAACAAGTATAAAAAGATTGAGATCATACCATGCATATTTTCTGACCACAATGCTATGAAACGAAGTCAACCACAAGAAAAGATTTGGAGGGGCGCCTGGGTGGCTCAGTCGTTAAGCGTCTGCCTTCGGCTCAGGTCATGATCCCAGGGTCCTGGGATTAAGCCCTGCATCGGGCTCCCTGCTCCGTGGGAAGCCTGCTTCTCCCTCTCCCACTCCCCCTGCTTGTGTTCCCTCTCTTGCTGTGTCTCTCTTGGTCAAATAAATAAAAATAAAATCTTTAAAAAAAAAAAAATTTGGAAAGACCATAACTACATGGAAGTTAAAGAACATGCTACTAAAGAATGAGTGGGTCAACCAGGAAATTAAAGAATAAATATAAAAACACATAGAAACAAATGAAAATGAATACATGACAGTCCAAAACCTTTGGGATACAACAAAAGTGGTCATAAGAGGAAAATATATAGCAATACAGGCCTACATCAAGAAGCAAGAAAAGTCTCAAATAAACAACCTAACCATATACTGAATGGAGCTAGAAAGAAGACAACAAACAAAACATAAACCCAGCAGAAGAAGGGAAATAATAAAGATAACAGCAGAAATCAATGAAATAGAAACTAAAAAAAAACAACAATGGTAGAACAGATCAGTGAAACCAGAAGCTGGTTCTTAGAAAAAATTAATAAAATTGATAAACTCTTAGCCAGACTTACTAAAAAGAAAAGAGAAAGGACTCAAATAAATAAAATCACAAATGAGAGAGGAGAGATGACAAACACCACCACAGAAATACAATTATAAGACAAAATTATGAAAAATTATACACCAACAAATTGGGCAATTTGGAAGAAATGGATAAATGCCTAAAAACATATAAACTACCAAAACTGAAACAAAAAGAAATAGAAAACTTGGACAGACTCATAACCAGCAAAGAAATTGAATCAGTAATCAAAAGTCTCCCAACAAAAAAGAATCCCAGGCCAGATGGCTTCCCAGGGGAATTCTACCAAACATTTCAAGAAGAGTTAATACCTATTCTTCTCAAACTATTCCAAAAAATAGAAATGGAAGGAAAACTTTGAAACTCATTCTATGAGGCCAGCATTATCCTGATTCCAAAACCAGACAAAGACTCCACTAAAAAAGAGAACTACAGGCCAATATCTCTGATAAAAATGGATGCAGAAATTCTCATCAAACTACTAGCAAATCAAATCCAACAGTACATTAAAAGAATCATTCACCACAATCAAGTGGGATTTATTCCTGGGCTGCAGGGGTGGTTCAATTATCACAAATTAATCAACATGATACACCACATTAATAGAAGAAAGGATAAGAACCACATGATCCTCTCAATAAATGCAGAAAAAGCATTTGACAAAGTACAACATCCATTCATGATAAAAACCATCAAGAAAGTAGGGATAGAGGGAACATATCTCAACAGCATAAAGGCCATATACAAAAAACCTACAGCTAATATCATTTTCAGTGGGGAAAAACTGAGAGTTTTTCCTCTATTATCAGGATCAACACAGGGATGTCCACTCTCACGACTGTTATTTAACACCGTACTGGAAATTCTGGCCTCAGCAATCAGACAACACAAAGAAATAAAAGGCATCCAAATTGGCAAGGAAGAAACCAAACTCTTACTATTTGTGGTTGATATGATACTCTATATAGAAAACCCAAAAGACTCCACCAAAAAATTGCTAGAACAGGTACATGCATTCAGTAATGTTGCAGGATACAAAATCAATGTACAGAAATCTGTTGCGTTTCTTTACAACAATAATGAAGCAGAAAGAGAAATCAAGGAAATTATCCCATTTACAACTGCACCCAAAACATTAAGATACCTAGGAATAAACCTAACCAAAGAAGTAAAAGGTCTGTACTCCAAGAACTATAAAACACTTATGAAAGAAATTGAAGATGACACAAAGAAATGGAAAAACATTCCATGCTCATGGATTGGAAAACAAATATTGTTAAAATGTCTATACTACCCAAAGCAATGACATATTTAATGCAATTCCTATCAAAATACCACCAACATATTCCACAGAGCTAGAACAAACATCCTAAAATTTGTATGGAACCACAAGCCAAAGTGATCTTGAAAAGAAAGGCAAAGCTGATGGCATCACAATTCTGGACTACAAGTTATATTACAAAGCTGTAATGATCAAGACAGTATGGTAGTGGAACGAAAGATGACTCACAGAACAATGCAACAGAATATAAAACCCAGAATTGGACCTACAACTAATGGTCAATTAATCTTCAACAAAGCAGGAAAGACTATCTAATGGAAAAAAGACAGTCTTTTCAACAAATGATGTTGGGAAAATTAGAGAGCAAAAGAATAAAACTGGACCACCTTCTTATACCATACATAAAAATAAATTCAAAATGAATGAAAGACCAAAATGTGAGATAGGAAACCATCAAAATCCTAAAGGAGAACAGGGGCAGTAACCTCTTTGACATCAGCTGTAGCAACTTCTTACTAGATATGTCTCCTGAGGCAAGGGAAACAAACGCAAAAATAGACTATTGGGACTTCATCAAGATAAAAAGCTTCTGCACAGTGAAGGAAACAATCAACAAAACTAAAAGGCAACCTTCAGAATGGGAGAAGATATTTGCAAATGACATATCTGATAGTGGATTTATGTACAAAATATATAAAGAACTTACAAAACTCAACACCCAAAAAACAAATAATTAAGTTAAGAAATGGGCAGAACACACAAATAGACATTTTTCCAAAGAAGACATACATACGGTTAACAGACATGTGAAAAGATGTTCAACATCACTCATCATCAGGGAAATACAAATCAGAACCACAATGAGGGGCACCTGGGTGGCTCGGTAGGTTAAGTGACTGCCTTAGGCTCAGGTCATGATCTCAGGGTCTTGGGACTGAGCCCCACATCGAGCCCCACATCGGGCTCCCTGCTCAGTGGGAATTCTGCTTCTCCCTCTGTCTGCCTGCTTGTGCTCTCTTGCTCTCTCTGTGTCAAATAAATAAAACCTCACACCTGTGAGAATGGCTAAAATTATTAACACAGGAAACAACAGATGTTAGTGAGGATGCACAGAAAGGGGAACACTCTTACACTGTTGGTGGGAATGCAAACTGGTGCAGCCACTCTGGAAAACAGTATGGAGGTTCCTCAAAAAGTTAAAAATAGAACTACCCCATGATCCAGCAATTGCCCTACTAAGTATTTACCCAAAGGATACAGAAATACTGATTCGAAAGGATACATGCACCCTGATGTTTATAACAGCATTCTCCATAATAGCCAAATTATGGAAAGAGTCCAAATGTCCATCAAGTGATGAATGGATAAAGAAGAGGTGGTATGCATATACAATGGACTATTACTCAGCCATCAAAAAGAAGGAAATCTTGCCATTTACCATGACATGATGGAGTTAGAGTGTATTCTGCTAAGTGAAATAAGTCAGAGAAAGACAAATAACATATTTCACTCATATGTGGAATTTAAGAAACAAAACAGATGACCATGGTTGGGGGTAGAGAAGCAAACCAGAAAAGAGACTCTTAACTATAGAGAAAAAACTGAGGTTTTTGGAGGGGAAGTGGGCAGGGGGATGGGTTAAATGGGTGATGGGGATTAAGGAGGACACTTGTGATGAGCACTGCGTGTTGTGTGTTAAGTGATGATGGGTCACTAAATTCTATACCTGAAAATAATATTACACTGTATGTTAACTAACTGGAATTTAAATAACAACTTGAAAAAGAAAAAAAAAAAAAAGAATTGCATGCTTTACCGACAGGAAACGTAAAACTTCTAGAAGAAAACACAGGTGAATATCTTCATGACATGGGTCTTGGTTACCATTTCTTGGATATGACACCAAATGCACAGGCAACACAAGAAAAAAAAGAAAAGTGGGATACGTCAGACCAAAAAGCTTATGTACAGTGGAGGAAGTGATCAATACAGTGGAAAGACAATCTACAGAAAAAAATTATTACAAATCATATATTTGGTAAGAGGTTAATATCTAAAACTTATAAGGAAGTCCCACAACTCAATAGCAAAATCCCCCAAGTAACTCAATTAAAACACAGGCAAAGGACTTCTAAAAAAGACATATAAATGGCCACCAAGTACATGAAAAGACTCAATGTCACTAATCAGCAGAGAACTGAAAATTAAAACCATGATATCCTACCTCACACCTATAAGGATGGCTGTTATAAAAAACAAAATTTGATAAGTGGTGGCGAGGATGGGGAGGAAAAACCGGAACCCTTGTACACTGTTGGTGGGAATGTAAAAGGGAACAGCTCCTACAGAAATCAATGTGGAGGCTCTTCAAAAAATTAAAAATAGAACCATCATATGATCTAGCAATCATACTTGGAATAATTCTATGTATTAATCCAAATAATTTAAATCAGTATCTCAAGAAGATATTAACACTCCTGTGCTCATTGCAGCATCACTCAAAATAGTCAAGACACGAAACAACCTAAATGTCCACTAACAAATGAATGCATAAGAAAATGTGGTATATACATAAAATGGAATATCATTCAGCCTTAGGGGGAAATCCTGCCATATGCTACAAGATGAAGGACATGCTAAATAAAATAATCCAGCAAAAGAAGGTCAAATACTGCACGACTCTACTTACATGAGGTATCTAAAATAGGCAGACACATAGAAGCAGAGTGGAATGGTCATTGTCAAGGTTGGGAGGGAGGGAGTAATGGGGAGTTTCGCTGTTCAACAAGTATAAATTTTCATTTTTTTGTGAGATAAATTCTAAAAATCATCTGGACATAAGTATGTCTATTGTTAACAATACTGTATTGTACATTTAAAAACTTAAGAGGATAGATCTCATATTAAGAATTCTTATCACCACAAAACAATTGGAAATCAAAAAATGTTATTGTACCAAACAACTGCAAAATAGTAATTTTATAACAATCACAAGCAGATTAAATAACATAGGAAATGAGGAGAATAGAAATTAGAGGCATTAAAAAATTATAAAGTTCATGGGGAGTTATTATTTTGCTTTTGAGTTTGATACTTAGAGAAAAACATGTTTGAGAAAAGTTACTAGTAGAAATAAAATTAGGATTCTTTTCAAAGCAAGCAGAACACGGCTTATATAGAAGGTAAAGAAAACAACGTGAGAATTCAAATACAGAACTCATAATAAGTTCATATAAACACAACCAATGTGAGCTTTTGGAGTACTGCAAATATTCTCTATCTTATTTATAGCACTGATTACATGACTATATATATATATGGTTTGCCAAATTGATCAATCTGGACACATAAAAAAGATGAATTACATGTGCGTACATGTATACTTAAAACTACTTAAAAACACCTATAGAAAGCAAACTCTCAGCAAATTAGAAGTGGAAGGAAATATTTTCAATTTGGTAAAGTACCTCTATAAAAACTACAGCAAACATCAAACTTAATGGTAGAAGACTGAATACTTTCCTCTTAAGTTTGGGAACAAAGCAAGAATCTCCCACTCACCATTTCTATTCAGTACTATAATGGAAATCTTTGCCAGTGAACAAGGGAGTATAAAGAAATAAAGAATGTAAGGATTGGAAGAAAACAGCAAAACTGTATTTACTCTAACATGATGATAGGGTACCTACAAAATTCAAATAAAACTATAAAAACACATAGAATAATTTAGAAAGGTCATACTAAAAAAGGTAAACTTTAAGAAGAACTCACTTGTATGTATATAAACTAGCAATAAGCAAATGGGAGAAGTAATTTTAAAACTGTTATTACTTATAATAGCATTCAAAAGTATAAAATACTTAGGCATGAATTATACAAGTACAGCCTTGAATACTCAAGACTTTAAAAATGGAGAGATATGCCATATCGATGGATCAGAAAACTCAATCTTGTTAGGGTAATAATTATTCACAAAATCATTAGCTAATTGTAGAATTTACATAGAAATGAAAATGATTTAAAATAATGAGAACTTTTTCAAAAGAACAAAAAGTTCAGAACTTACACTAACAGTTATCCTGTGTGTTATAAGAATGGAAAATAATGAATTATCTAAAAAGATACCCATTCATATATAATCAATTTATTTTCAACAAAAATGTCACCACAATTCAACAGGGAAAGGGAAATCTTCTCAACTACTTATCTAGAGGAACTAGATATCCATATAGAAAAAAAAAGATGAATTTCTGTTTCTATTTCACATTGTACAAAAATTTATTTGAGATGGGTCATAGACTAAATGAAAGCTTAAAAGTATCAGTCTTCTAGAAAAAAACCATTGGAGGCTATTTCTATGATCTTAGGTTAAACAAAGAGGTTTTTTTTTAGGTTAGATACAAAAAACACAAACTTAAAAAAATAGATTTGATAAACTGAATCAATAAATTTAACACCAACAAAATTAAAACTTGTGCTCATCAAAAGATACCACTAAGAAAATGAATAGGAGAGCTACATATTGGGAGATATTCTCAATACATCTACCTGGCAAAGGTGATGTATATGGGATATATACATACCTCCTACAACTCAAAAATGAAAAAAAAAAAAAGCATATACATTTTTAAATGAGAATAAGATTCGATGAGATACTTTGCAAAGGAAGATACATAAATAACCACTAAGCAGAAAAATAAGCATTCAAGATTATTAGACATTAGGGAAGTATAAATTACAACCAAATGAGTTGAGAGTATAACACAATTATACTCACTAGAATGAGTAAACTGGGAACAACCCATTTGTCCCTCAACAGACAAATAAAAAGATTTTAGTATTCACACAATGGAATAGTATTCAGGAGTGAAAATGAATGGCCAGTTAATACATGCTACCATGTATTAATGCATCTTAAAAAAATTATACAGAGTGAAAGAAGCAAAGCAATTCATATTGTATGTTCCACTTATATGAAGTTCTAGAATGGGCAAACCTAATCTATGGTGGTCAGAATAAGACAGGCGGTTGCTTAGAGGTGGGGAATTGAGCAAAGGTACATGAGTGAGCTTTCTAAGATGATGAAAATATTCTTTATCTTGAAAGAAGGGTGGGTTATACAAGCTCATATATTTGTCCACTTAAGTTCCATTTATTTCATGACACATAATTACCCTTTAATGATGACAGGGATGAAAAACTACAAGGAGAGATAGCTTTACCCAATGAGATTGATAAAAGTCCACAAATTTGACAATATACTCTTCAGTCAAGGCTGTGGGGAATAGATACTCTCATACACTGGTCCTGAGAATATAAATGCTAATTGATATAATTCTTTATAGTGGGGAATTTGGAAATATTTGGAAAGCATTCACATGTATTTACCCTTTGACACAGCATCCTTACCTCTCAGAATCAATTCCAAAGGTATAATTTCAAAATAAAAAATGACTGATGAATGAGTTTATTTATTATGCATTATTTTTGATAGTGAAAATTAGAAATAGCTTAAAGCTCCCCTCATAAACTTTTGCAAATCAAATAGATTTACACAGGATATACTATGAAAATATCTCTTAGCCTATCCTTAAAAAGAATAAACAGCCATTAACCTGAATAATAGTACAAAGAGAAGGGAAATACAACTTTGGGATGGGTGGGAAAAGATTAATGGATGCTTATACTAAGCAAACACTGTATGTTCAAACATAGACTTCTTTCAAAAAATTATTGAATATTTCCAAACGACATTCAAGAAAATTTATAAATTTAAAGTTTTCATTATTAAACACAAATGAACTAAAAGAGCAACTCTAAATCTAAGGAAGAAGACAACAGCTATCATTTTGTAAGAAAATACATAATAAATGTAATATAGCACAATTATAGAAAACAGTCATTTCGATAAGTAAATGTAAGGTCAACATCTTTAAAAAAATAGAGATACATCTATTGCAAATCTAAAGGAGAGAGAATGCAAACAGACCAGGAGAAAAAATACAGAGGGAATTAGCATCATAAGAGAAAAACAATCATGAGCATGGCTGATGTATTTGAAAATCATGATAAACACTTGGTTTTCAAAGAAAAAAAAAAGGTGACCAACCAAAATTTTAATCAAAAAATTGAAAATGAATAAATTTTAAAATTTGTCAGAGAATGTCCTCTAAAACAGTCTTCTCAGTTAGGGTGATGAATGATTTCTTTCTAATTAAACATGTAGTTTTAAGGAACAGAATACAACGAATTCGATGGAGTTAGTCATACCCTAACCTAGCACAGAAAAGAAACTATACTAATCTATGAATGTTCCTGTTAAAATCCTAAATAACACAAAAAGCTGAAATCAAACCATAATGTATATTAAAGAATAATCCAATGTGATCAAATAGGGTTTATCCCAGAATTGCAAGTGTAACTTTTTTCTTTTTTCTCCATTTTCTCCCCTGTTCCTCAAAATATCCCTGCAGAATATATAATGGTGAGAGAAGCACTAGAATTTTTAAAAAATCACTCTACAAGCAGGTCTCTGTAGGCCATGAATTCTGATAAAAAGGATTGCAGTTGTAATGGACTGAGACTGGAGATCTTTGGAGCAGCTCAGCCTAGAGGCAGACACTGAACATAAAAGCAAAGTGGGCAAGGATAGATCAATAGGCAATAAAACAGGTATAGTCATAATATCCTTAAAAATTGTTCAAACTGCAGCTATTTGCAGTTATGGATAAATAATCACAGAGTCCACAGAATAAGGAACTCACTAAGGAGTTATTTGGTAGGTAAAAAAGTTTCTTGAAGATATTTTGATCAGCGGCCTAATTTGAACTACTTGTCTCATCACATTCCTTTAGCTTGGTTCAGTTTACAAATGCACTGCTGCTTGAAAAGCGAAGCTTACTACACTTGATTAAAGACTCTGTTATGTGGTACAAGAATATATTATGAAAATCCCACCTCACCTTTCTTAAAGGAATGAGGAACTATTAAATCTCATACAAGTACCAGGGAAAAAGAAGTAAACAAACACTGCCAGTGAGTGGGAGGAGATGAATAGATGCTCCTACTAGTATAGCCAACACTATTTTCTTTGGATTCATAAATGTATGGCAGTCAAGTCTGTAACTGTGGACTACCAGAATAGGACTAGAGTTTCTGGTGATAGAGTTCTAAGAGAATTTTTAGGAGGCCTAATGTACTGCAAGTTAAATAATGAATATTACTCAAGTTCTTGCATAAATAGGTGGAATAGATGCCCTAAACAACTGAAAGAATCCCTATGCTGCCTGCCTGATTCATGGAATAAGGGATATTGTGGTAGGAAGAATAATGGACCTATCCTTACCAGTCTCATACTTTTACCTCTAAATCAGGTTTAGTGTATTTCAGCAGGCCAGCACTAAGCAACTAGAAAATGGGTATATTTTTTAAAAATGATATTTGTAAAGATACTGTAGAAGTTATAGTAATTTGGTTAATTAAAATTCCACAGAGAGCTCTTCTTGTCTGGGCTGATAATTGCTAGCCATTTCCTGCCTTGGAGGGATTTACTGATTCTAAGGTCAGGTGAGAATCTACTTGACCTAGAAAAAGGCACCCTGATGGGGAAAAGAGAAACCAGCAGAGTTTTGACAGATGTGATGGATTGGAACCTGGAAGACTCCCAAACAAGTGACAATTTTCACCATGCGATGTTAGCTAAATTCTGGGGTTGTGCAAGACACGGAGACACAGCCAAGAAATCTTATATAGATAGAGTAAAATCTCCCACAGTGCACAAGAAACAAGTCTTGTTATAGTAGGAAGTCTGACACAAATACACAGTGTCTCTCAAGACATTTGCCAGATCTTAAACTGGGTGGGATAGAAGCTGAAGAGCTAAGCTCAAAATCTCCAAAGAATAGAACTGATTCTTAAGTCAATTTTAGGGCTAAGGAGAAGGGACAAACCACAACTCAATCAAAAACCAAGGAGGGCCAAACCTGGGGAACAAGAATGAGCCACAGTTGAACTCAATTTTACTAAATATCCAGAAGACAGGATGACCGAACCTGAAGTTAATTTAATTGAAAATGTCCAAAACACAAAAGAAACAAAAATTAATAGAAAATATTCAAAACGCAAAGAAAAAATAAAAAGAACAAAACAGAAATTAACAAACATGTAAATGAATTATCAAAAGCAGAAAAAAGAATGAGACAGAAGCCATACTAGAATTCATATGTAACTAGAAGAATTAGTAAGTAAAAAATATATATATAATTTTTAAATTCCAATACTGATTAAAGATATCAACTCAAAAATTCAAAAAGCTAAGGGAATCAAAAGAAGGATCAGTAAGGAGAAAACCATACCATGGTCAAACTGATGAAAACCAAGACCAAGTGGAAAGTCTGAAATAGCCAGAGAACAAAAGAAACGCCTTCACAGGAGTAGCACTAAGATATTTATTTGACTGCTTACACAACAGACCTATGGAAGACAGAAGACAATGTAACAATATCTTTAAAGTAGTGAAAAAAAAAAAGGGCTGACCTAGAATTCTGTACCCACTGAAATATGCTTCCAAATTGCAACTGAAGCAAAGATGTGTTCCAAGACAATTGAGAGTGGAGAAACTTTATTTTTAGCAGACTCCCACTATAAGAAATACTTTTAAGTAATTCTTGAAGTTAAAATAGTCCCAAATGGTAGCACAAACTGCAGAATCTAATGAGGTAAATGCAACGTTTGGTCCTCCTTTTTCATGTAAAACATTTGCTGGTTCAAAAGCAATAGCTCAGAGGCTGAAAAGCTTAGAAGGAAGTTGTGCTTTGATTGCATATTAATGGCTGTAAGGAGTCAGAGTCAAGTTCAGCAGGTCAACTGAGGTCAACTGAGGTCTTGAAAAGGCAAGTATACCCAAGTATAGAGATGAACTTGAAATAGATTTATCCCCAGAAAGACTGAAAACCAACCTTAGTAACCAAGGAATCCCTGTTTGCTTTATTTATTTATTTATTTTTTAAAGATTTTATTTATTTGACAGAGAGAGATACCGCGAGAGAGGGAACACAAGCAGGGGGAGTGGCAGGCAGAGGGAGAGGGAAAAGCAGGTTCCCCGATGAGCAGGGAGCCTGATGTGGGGCTCAATCCCAGGACCCTGGGACCATGACCTGAGCCGAAGGCAGACGCTTAACAACTGAGCCACCCAGGCGCCCTCCCTGTTTGCTTTAAAGTGATGTGCTTATATCCTAAATGCCTGCTAGAAACAAAACTAAGTCCTCTCTGAATAAAGATATCATTATCCAAAGTCTCAAATTATCTCTTCAAAGTTTCATTAATAATGAAATTCCCTGGAATTCAGCAAAAGACAAATAGGCAAAGAAGATGATGAAAAATGAACCGGGGGAAGAAAAAGCCAACTGAAATAGATTTAGAAGAAATACAAATATTGAAGTAATCAAGCAAAGTTTTTAAAACAGTTATGAATTTCGTCAGGATTGAAAACTATAAAAAAAGAATCTGATGACAACCCTGAATCAGAACAATGTAACAAATTATGAGCTAAATCGGTGAATTTAACAGCAGATTAGACAGAGCTGACACATGTTTGGTGAATTGTATTACAGATATGAAGAAAACATTCAAACTGAAGCAGAGGCAAAAGAACAAAAATACAAGAAAGAACATAAGAGATGTATGGCATATGTTTAAAATTTCTTAACAGGCATGAAATCAGAGTCCTAGGAAGGAGGAGAGAGGGAAGAGGGCAGAATCAATACTTGAAGAGATGGTGGCCTAGAATACTACAAAACTGACAAAAGATACCCACAGATTCAGGGACAACTACAAACCACAAGTAGAATCAAACAGAAAAATCAGTATCTATGCTTATCACATTAACGTGTTGAAAACAAGAGACAAAGACGCTTAAAAACTGCCAGGAGAAGCAGCAGGATCTCTAAAGGATGAACAATGAGACAACTATCTTCTCAATAGAAGCAGAAGAAGATTGTATGAGTCTGCTAGGCCTGCCATAACAAAGTATCACAGACAGGGTGGCTTCAACAGAAATTTATTTTCTCACAGTTTTGAAGGATAGAAATACAAGACTAATGTTTCAGCAGGGTTGGTTCCTTCTGAAGCCACTCTGCTAGGCTTGCAGATGGCTGTCTTCTCTGATGAGGGACCAGAAGGCTAGCTGAAGACAAAGCACAAGCTGACACCCTGCAACCTCCACCCCCACCCCCATCCCACTCCTGGGTGGGACATGTGTGACATTCTCCCAGGAATCTCCCAACTATCTTAATGCATTGCTAGAGGGGAAAAATACCTTGACAATGGCAAGGCCTCTGGTATCTTGTAGGTATCTTGTAGGTCTGTCCTCTTTAGCATACGAAAGTTCTTTTGAAACTTCCCTTAACTCCCCCCAACTCCCAAGTATATAATCACCATTCCTCAAGACCCTGGTGCAGCAGCTCTTTCGGCCCACAGGTCCTGTCCCTGTGCTTTAATTAAATCACCTTTTTGCACCAAAGACATCTCAAGAATTCTTTCTTGGCCATCGGCTTCGAACACTAATGTCTTTCTTACATCATTCTCTGTTTTCCTATGTTCTTCCCTCAGTTTCTGTGTTCAAATTTCCTCTTCTTCTAAGGGCACCAGTCATATAGGATTAGGGTCCAACCCGTGACCTCATTTTTAATTTAATTTTTTTTAAGATTTTATTTATTTATTTGAGAGAGAGAGAGTGCAAGAGTGCACAGTGGGAGGAGTAGAGGGAGAGGGACAAGCCGACTCCATGCTGAGCAGGGAGCCCAGCACATGACTCCATCCTACGACTCCGAGATCATGACCTAAGCCGAAATCAGGAGTTGATGCTTAACCGACTGAGCCACCCAGGAGCCCCCTCATAACCTCATTTTAACTTAATTACTCCTTTAAATACCGTAGCTTCAATTACAGTCACATTCTGAGGTACGGGGAGCTAGGACTTCAACCTACAAACTCAGAGGTATAAACAATTCAGCCCATAATAAAGATAGAAGACAAAAGTTGAAAGAAAATAACGGCCCATCTAGAACTACAATTCCTCCCCCCGACCAATCATTCAAAATGAAGGTAAAAATAAACTTTCTGGAGAAAACTTGAAATATTTAATCAGCAGCAGACTTAAGATAAAGAAAATTCTAAAGGTGATCCTCAGGCAACAGCATCTACTAAGGTACAAAGAAGCAGGGAGAAAAGAAGAGTTAAAGAAAGGATAAACAAGTAGAAAATCAAATAAATATTGACTGTAAAAGAACAATAATATTGGCTTCCAGCATTCAAAATTTATATAGAATTAAAACGTGCATTAACAATATGATCTTTACCTTTTACCATTACAAAATTCAAGCCCAAATAGCTTATAAATCTTAAGAGCAGAAGATAAAATAATAAAGCTTCTGGAAAGTGACATGGGAAGCTATCTTCCAGATTTTAGAGTAGAGAGAAATTTCTTATACATACACATCCTATCTAAAAGGAAAAATATATTATTGGATTTAATTAACTGAAGAGCTTTTCTTTATCAAAAGACACCAGTAAGGGGGTAAAAGGGCCAGCCACAGGGTAGTAAATGATATTTACAAGATGAACACCTCACAATTGACTCATATTCAAAATTTATTAAAACAAAACAAAACAAAAAAACCTCCTTCAAATCACTAATCAAATGTTTGTCAGTCTAAAAGGAAATTAACAAAAGACACAGTAGCCACTTCCCAATAGTGGATATCCAAGTGGCCATTAAATATATGAACAGGTGCTCAACCTTATGAGACAACAGAGAAATGTAAAAACCAGAAACCTAACCCATGGTATTACCCATCTACATAGTGGATTACCTGGGAAGGGGGCTGGGAATGTGAAGGGCATTTGGAATGCTGAAAAGCTTCTCTGTATTATCTATGTGGTGGCTATCTGACTATGCTCACTTTGTGATAATTTACTGAGCTCAACACTTATGATTTGTGCACTTCTGTATTATATTCCCAGGATAAGTTTATTTTCAAACTGTGAAAATGAATGAACTAGAGCTATATTCACTAACTTGAATAAATCTTAGTAATGTAACGAAGTGACAAAAGCAAGTCTCACAGGACTATATAGAGTATGATATTCTCTTTAAACATTCAAAAATGAGAAAAACTGAATTATTTAGGCCTATACATATGTGAGTAAAAGCAACCAAGTAACTAAGTAAGGAAATGAAAAGTATAAACAAACAAACAAAAAACAGAAAACAGAAAAAAAATGGTCATCTTCAGGGGATAAATAGGTGATGGGATAGGGGAGTTTAGGTAGTTTAAAAGTTATTTAAAAGTTATTTTTCTTCTTAAAGATTTATTTATTTATTTTGGAGGGGAGGGCAGAAAGAGAGAGTCTTAAGCAGACTCCCTGCTGAGTGCAGAGCCCAATGCAGGCTCAATCTCACCACTGAGATCATGACCTGAGCTAAAATAGAGTCTGATACTCAACCCACTACGCCAACTAGGCACCCCTAGATGTAAGTTATTGATAATATTTTAGATGCTGAAGTGTGTGCTGGGTATATGGATGTTTGTTATTAAAATGGATCAATAAAAATAGGCCAGAAATGGGTGCAATGACTAGAGATGATGGGGTCATGAAATAAAGATTATGAGTTAATTTTATGCATTTGTGAGCCAAACACTAAAAACATTAAAAACCAAATACAGCTCAACTAATTCTGAAACTAGTTACTTAGAGAGCAAGAATAGGCCAGATCATCATGAGAAAATTATCTTGCTGAAGTCTATTTAATAATATGGAAAAGAGAAAATGCATATGACTGAGGTATATCTCAGGAAATTGATAGCACATTCATTAAAAGAGAAAAATTATATAATCGTTAAGCTCAAAGCAGAAAAAGCATTTGGTAAAATTCAATACCTATTTGTTATTTTTAAAAGTACTTAACAAACTGTAAATAGAGAAGAAAACTAATAAAAGATTTCAGGACTGGAAAGGAGGAATGAAACCTCTCTTTACTTTCAGACAATATGATTATCTCAAAGATAATCTTCATACAAATTATTAAAACTTCTGGGAAGATGATTCAGCAGTTGAATATAAGATTAGTATTAAGAAATTTTATAAGCAACAGTCAGAAAATGCAAATTTAAAAAGAAACTATGACCCTTTCAATTGCAATAAAAGATAAATTAGGTATATATCTAGTAAGAGATATTCAGTACCTTTTTGAAGAAATTATAAAACTTTATTAATGGACTGTAATAATTTTTATTACTGCATAACATTGTCACAAATTTAGCAGCTTAAAACATGTCATTTATTATCTCACAGGTCTGTAGGTAAAGAATAAAGGCATGTTGGGCACCTGGGTGGCTCAGATGGTTAAGCGTCTGCCTTCAGCTCAGGTCATGATCCCAGAGTCCTGGGATCAAGTCCCACATCAGGCTCCCTGCTCCTTGGGAGCCTGCTTCTCCCTCTGCCTCTCTGTCTCTCTCTCTCTCATGAATAAATAAATAAAATCTTTAAAAAAAAAAAAGAATAAAGGCATGTTAAGCTGAGTTTTCTGCTTAGGGACTCATGTGGCCAAAGTCAAGGTATCAGTCAGGGTTGGCTTTTATTTGGAACTCCTAGGAAAGAAACTACTTCCAAGCTAATTTCAGATTTATGGTGGAAATGAGTTTCTTGTATCTAACGGCTAAGCTCCCCATTTTCTTACTGGTTGTTGTCTGTGGGGGTGTCTCTAGCAATTAGAGTCTGCCTTTAGGTCCTTGCTCTGTGGCCACTCCATCTCAGTAATGAACCTCCCTTACATTGAATCCCTCTCAAGCCCTGAATGTCTGCATTCCTTTTCTGCTACCAGCCAAGGAAAACTCTCTACTCTTAAAGGGCTCATGTGATCATCAGGTAAGGCCCAACCAGGTAATTTCTCTGTATTAAGGTGAACTGATTAGTAACCTGAATTATATCTACACAATCCTTTTGTGTATAAATAAAAAAACAATCATGGGGTAAAAGTCATTGGAGCCATCTTAAATTTCTGCCTGCTGTTGGGACCTTAAAGCAGAAAAATCAATGGAAAGATATACCATGTTTATAAAAATGGTGACTCAATATCAAAATGATTTTGTATTTGTGACTTGGTTGAGCTACAAATAAAAGAAAATCTCCAAATAGAAGAAACTTACAGAAAAATAAGCTATTTATTTGTATTTCTCTGGTTTTGATCACTTATATCTATCTTTATCTCAATACCATGCTGTATTAATTGTTGTAGCTTTAGAGTAAGTCTTGAAATTAGGTAGTATGAATCCTCAAACTTTATTCATTTCAAAATTGTTTTGGCTATTCTAGAAGAATCTTATAAGAAACTAGATGTTTTTTAAATTTGTTTTTATTTCCCTACTGCACTATCTAGGACCTCTAGTAAATAGAAGTGATGAAAGTAGAAAATATTGTCATATTCCAAATCTTAAGAAAATGCTAAATTTTCACCATTAAGCAGGATGTTAGCTGTACATTTCATGTATCTTCATTATTTATAATTCTCTTCTAGTCTAAGAGTCTTATATGAATGGGTGTTGAATTTTATCAAATGCTTTTTAAAAAATGTTTATTGAGAAGTATGTATGCGTTTTCTCTTTATTTCGCTCATGTGGTCAATTACATTGATTGATTTCTTGACTGGTAACCGAATTTCTGGCATAAAGCCCATTTGTTTAAGGTATATTATCCTTTCAATGTATTGCTGTATTCAATTTGCTAATTTTAAAGGATTTTTATGTCTATTATTATGATATATATTGGTCTGTAATTTTCTTATAATATCATTGTCAGCTTTTGGCATGGGGATTATTTTGCTCTCATAAAACAAGTTGGGTATTAAAGAGGGCATGTTCTGCATGGAGCACTGGGTGTTATATGCAAACAACGAATCATGGAACACTACATCAAAAACTAATGATGTAATGTATGGTGATTAACATAACATAATAATAATAAAAAAAAACAAGTTGGGAGGCATTCCTCTTCTCTTTCTGAAAGTGTTTGTATAAGATGGGTATAATTTTTTAAACGCTTGATGAAATTTATCCGTGATGTCATCTTCTGTATTTTAAACTGCTATGCCAGGATATGGGTAGCTGTTAAAATGCTGGCTGGTTTCTCCTTTCTCAACAACGTTCTTCTGTCCTTGGCAGGCATACTTCTTCCTCTGCTCATGCGTTGAAATTCTGCAAACGTCCCAGTAATGGAAGCAGTCACTGGTCCCCCTGCTTACCAATGAAAGACCTCTCACTCCAGAATTTTGTTAATTTAGACTTCTGTGCACCCACAGCTTTTTTTTACCGCTAAAGAAAAAAAAAATATGATTTTTTTTAAGTTGATCTGTTATTTTCCTTTTGTTACTTCAGTAATGAGGACGTTTTGTGACCATACAGAACTTCTTCAGAAACACAACTCTCTACTTTTTAATTTTTAATTTCAGGAATGTGACTGCCCAAAATTCTCTGGGCAATCAGATTTTAAGATTTAAGAACTCCTGAGCACGATATTCTTTTTGCTGTTTTAAATCCCATTTGAAAGAGAGGCACACATAGGTGGACTAACACAGTGCTTATAAGTTCAGTCTCTAGAGTCCAACTACCTAGGTCCAAATTCAGGATCCATCAATTACTAGTTGGGAGCAAGGTACTTAAATTCCCCAACCTTCATTTTTCTAGTTTATAGAATAAAGATAATAATAGCATTGAATGTAGTAAAAGACACACTCAAAAATACTAAGAACAATATATGGCACAGAGAAAATAGCCAATAAATACAAATCAAATTATGAAAGACATTTGGTTAGACCTAAGAATGGATCTGCCAAGCAATGATCCTGACTAACTTTTGATTTCCTATGATTTATTATCATTTTTAAATCGGTGAATCCATACAGTAATTTCTTAAATTTGTCATTGCTATTAAATACGGGATTCAGTTTAAAGATCATCTCTATGTAGCTACCAACCTCATTTGGCCCTATTAGCCTGAGAGCTCTGTTAAGAATGGGGTTTAGAGTGACATGTGAAAGTCTAGGAGTACCTTGTAGTGATGCTATACTAAGTAGGACTGACATTTGGAGTGAGATGGCAGATTACCTCTGGTTGGACAGCTACCTACACTAATCCAAGCATCATAAGATTTCAAAGTAATTTTGGTTGCAGGTATTTATTTTGAATTTCCTACATGGCTAATGATGAGGATATTACATTTATTATTATTATTTTTAGTTGATAGCTATTCCTTCGAGCAAATGATCAATATCAAACAAATCACTTGGCTGACTCAAAGGATATTGCTTCTATGAGGCGTTTCGCTACCTGAGGCAGAAGAGAAAAGAATAGGATTAGGACCTAAAAGAGATTTGATGGCTATCATTTCCACAATAAGAATGTTGACAGGGGGAATAAATAACTTTTGGAGAGCAACTTGTTAAACTGGGTTAAAAGAAGGTCTGTACGGGCATGGCCGAGTCTGATGCCGCCTGCCAATCTGATTATATTTTATTACTCAGCTGAACTGTATTCCATGATTCAGTTTGTGGTTATCTAAAGGGGTCACACGCTGCAGTAGCTCATATTTCCTGAACATATTTTGGCAGAAACTGTAGATTGTTTTAAGAGAATGCCAACTAGTGTGAGAGATAAAGACAAAGGGCTTCTTTATAGTTAACATTATCAAACCACAAACCAAGGAAAAGCAGGTAGCCTCCTTTGTGGGATTCCAGGGTGTGTTCAGACACATCAGAGACAAAGAATGTCCTCTCTACTAGAAAACCACACTTTACATCCACAAGACTTATGCTTATATACCATAAAGCCCCGTCTTTGAATCCAGTTTCTCTGGGTAACTCCACATAGTATTGTTTTAAGATCTCCATCCTTATTCAATTTCAAGAGCCTCCCCTGGGTCTTGTCATCTTTCATTTTTAGTATATTCCTGAAATTACTAAATCAGATCTTTTATTTTTCCTGCTACCTTATTCCCATTCTGATCTTACTGTTTTCCAATTCTTTGACTTTTCTTTTCTGTCCCTAAGCAATTATAAGTCTCCCCCTGGGCTCACATATTTAGCTATCTAGTCTAGATCTCATGGTTAGCTAATTTATTCACCTCCTTACTAGCATCATCCATCCTCTTTCTCCCTTAGACTTCAGCAACAACTCTCCAATCTTGGGTCAAGCTAACTATTTTCCTAGTCTTTCTAATACTGAGGCTTCTCATGGAGCTGAGATGAGGGACACTGGAAACGCACAACTTCTGGTACCTAACGTCTGCTGCAAATCCCATGGTCATTATTCCAACTTTCAACATTCTTCTCAAATTCTTCCAACATCACATTGCCCTCATACCCTCTCAAACATACATACACTCTCAAAAATGATTTCTTTCCTCCCCGGGAAATTAAAGATGATCAGGATTCAGCACTTTCAATTTAGAAAATGCCTCCACTGACTTATGCATGTGAGAAGTAACTTAGCAGTGTGATTTCGACCTGTCATGGTGGCAGCAACACCTGCTGATACCACTGGTTATGTGTGTGACCTTCAGCAGTTATGTAACCCCTCTAATCTTTGGTTTCCTTACATAGAAACTGATGAAAATAAAGGTACGTACTTTCAAGTAAGAAAGCACTTAGTATAGTGCTTACCAGTTACTGACTACTCAGGAAATGTTCACTATAAAAATAATTTCTATTACATCTACATTCATCTGTGCATCTTTCTCTCCTATCTCACAGAACTGTTCCTTGTTATGTTGAAGACTAATTTCTTCATATTCTCATGTTTCATTGATACCACCTTCCATCAATTCTGCCTCTCTTATCCTGTATTTATTTTTCAATCTCTCAGCATATAATTCATACACACAGACACATACACACAAGCCCATCACACACACATACCCTGCAATCCTACATTCTCCTATGCAATTTGAGTTTTGATTTCTTTTCACAATTATATGTCTATAAAAAAAGTTATTATTCATTAACTTGGCTTCTTCAACTCCACTCCTATTGCTCCACAAAAAAAAAAAAAAAATGACATTTGACAAAGTAATCAATAACTTGCACATTGTTAAGTCCATAGACATCTAATGCCATTCAGATTACCATTTATTGAATTTATGTGCCTAATGTCATGTGATGCAGTTTTGTGTCTATTTATACATTTAATTTTTACAATAATGCTAGGAGGTAAGTGTCATGATTCTTATTTTATGTAGGGTGAGAGAGAAGCTAAGGGGTGTCACCCTGTCTGAGTGCACATTATTCAATAATCATGGTTCCTGCTCTCTGTGGAGCTTACAGTTTGGAGAGGGAGACAGATTATAAACTGGTTAACAAACAGCTCTACTAAACCAATGTAGAGGAAAGCTCTAAGGAAAAATAGAGTTCTGTGACTGACAACAAGGGGAAACCTGTTGGAAAGGTCAGGAAGACCTCTCTGAGGAGATGCAGTGAAGCTGTTACCTGAAGATTAGAACATGTCTGCCATGCAAGCAGAAGTGGAAGAGAGGTCCAGGAAAAGGAGATGCCATGTTTGAATCTAATGGTATGGCTGGACAAGAGCTTTGGGAGTTGGAGTTAGGTTTCAGCTTTCTCTAATGACCCCAGGCAAGATAGTCATCATCCTCTCCTATGATGACTTGTGCACCCATTTCTCTATTTTTCCACTCGATCATAAACTACCTGAGGACAGGTGTGCACCCTTAGCTCATGCCTAATACACAATAAATGATAAATAATAAAGAAATGTTTATTGAACTAACTAGTGGCGATTTACTCTAACAGGCATTACCCACCTATTTTTTGGCAGGGAGACTGACAGCTTAGTCATTTCAAGCAGGGTCTTCCTATCCTGTGTGGCCACTGTATGCTCCTCAGTGTTCTTTTTCCTGGTTGGTCCAATGAGTTATGTGCAATCAACTGCTAGAATCTAGGTGAGTAATGAGGGGCTTAGGGACTAAGACCTATGTGTTATCAAAGTACAGTTTGAATAGATCCCTCTTACTACAACCATTGGATTTTATATCAAATGGCCACCAATTAGCATCAAAGTTGGGCTGATGAAAATATTGAGAAATGCTAAATTTTTCTTGGGAGACTTATGAATATGCATGTTAGAAGTTGCTCTTCCTTCAATGTGGCTTCCTGGAGAGAATACTAAACTGGAAGGTCAAAGCCCTGAGTTTTATTCTTGGCTTTGCCACTCACTCCCTCAGTGACCTTGGACAAGTTGCTTAGCCACTCTGCAGGCAACTGTTTCCTTGTTGATAAAGATGTGAGTAATGATAGCTGAAACTGCCTTCCATATAGGGAAGTTGTGAAGATTAATGAGATACTGTTTATAAAGCCCTCTGAACTCTCTGAAAGAAAGGTGTTATATAAATACAGAGTGTTGCTATTGTTATTCAACAGCATCTTTGCTGCAAATTCTCTGTATATTTCTTAAAAGCTGGGAAGAGTGGTCAAGTCAAAATGTATGGATTATTTCATATGGCATACACCTGTTTCCACCTCTGGCAAACTGTCCACTGAGTTTGCCTCTATCCTATTTCTTATATACATAACCTCTCCTTGAAATAAAAAACAAGTACAATTTTAAAAAATTCAAACAGCTTTAGAGGAAATCATCTTTGGTGGTCATTTGTAGACCATTTGTAGGAACCATTTAAGAGTAAAAGCCTAAGGGGCGCCTGGGTGGCTCAGTTTGTTGGGCGGCTGCCTTCGGCTCGGGTCATGATCCTGGACTCCCGGGATCGAGTCCCGCAACAGGCTCCCTGCTCGGTGGGGAGTCTGCTTCTCCCTCTGACTCTACCCCTTCTTGTGCTCTCTCTTTCACTCTCTCTCTCTCTCAAATAAAATAAAATTAAAAAAAAAAAAGAGTAAAAGCCTAAGATCCTCATTTTCATGATAAGTTACTCAAGGGACAAGATATGGGTAATATTTTCTGATTAATGATGATTTCAATCTGGCCCTGCATCCACATTTCCTGAACCAGTAATTGAGCAATGAATTGGAAACCAAATTGCCTACTCTCCTTTATTTCTTCTTCCTGAGCTTGAAGGTCCTTTAGTGGAAGGGGAAACAGAAAAGGAAGGGGAAAACAAGAGAGACAAAGATCATATTAACTCTCAATGATTAGACTGAATAATCAAAAATTGACTCTGCTGTGGTCATACATACTAAAAAAGTGAGACTGCCTGCCATTCCTTTCATTTGTATCCATTATACTTCAAATACTGTGTTTTTCAGAACTAGCTACTGTCTTAAATGTGATACCTTAATATTCAGAATGTGTGGAATGTGGGAAAATTGATGTTCCTCTGAGACTCTCAATCTTGCATTAGGAGACTCTTTTGCATTTAATTTTGTCCCTTGTTTATATTAAAAGCAGAAGAGGTTTCTTTTGACATGAGAAATTTTAAAATGTATGTAGGTAAAGCCCTTTGGAGAATTCTATTTTTCACCTGCTTATTAGGACTGATGGGAACAGCTCTTTTCTCAGATTTTTAAAGTTCCAGATGATCCACAGTTGTTATAAGTGCATTGGCCTTATGGTGTATTTGTTTCTAGAAAAGAACTGGAACAAGTAATCTGCTAAATGCATGCAGTTGGAGTTATTGTATAAGCTTTTGAAAACTACTGATTATCCCCTAAGACATGTTAAAATTTAGGAAAGAATATGTTCAGCTGTCAAAAAATTTTTTTGTGTTTGAGGAATCCAGCCAGAATTTGATAAAAAGAAAGCTAGAAAATAATCCCATGTAATGAATTATTTTGTTTTTACTTTACATGGTTGCATGTCTTTTTTTTTTTTTTACTATGGCAGATTTATGTTTTTGAGGTTCCCTAATGATACTGTATAGCAATGTATTACAAAATAATATTATTGTTCTTAAAATTTAGAAAATATGAGGTGTGATCTTTGTATGACTTCTATTTTAGACCAATTTTTCCCTGAACTAGAGAGAATGGGATTGATATATATTTCAATAACAATAAAAATGCACCATTCATGTATTTCAGATTGATAGAATAACAGAAAGTAGTGTTTCTGATTCTTTGATAACAATGGGAGAGTTACAACCAGGACCCAGAGTTTATAGTTTATCACTCCATGTACTCTTTCCAGCACCCTGAAGCCCACTCTTTCTAAAAGGATCAGATCTAATGTTGAAAGAAAGAGGGAGGGAAAGGGAAAGGAAGGGACATAGGAAGGGAAGGAGGAGAGGAGGAAGGAAAACAAGGAGAGAAGAAGGAAGGAAGAGAAAGAAAAGAAAGAAAAACAGGTTAGGCTATTTTATTCTTTTACCCGTTTTGCCATCAGCATTAAAAAAGAGAAACCATTTGTTGTAGGCTGAAAATAGTTCCCCCATAATGTCCACATCCTAATCCCTAGGACCTATAAATATGTTGCCTTATATGGTACAGGGAATTGTTAAAAGTGATTTAGTTAAGGATCTTGAGATGGAAAAATTATTCTGGATTATCCTGGTGGGCACAATTTAACTGCAGGGTCATCATAAAAAGGTGGCATTTTAAGAGTCAGAGAGAGAAGATAAAAGGATAGAAACAGAGGTCAGAAAGGAGAAAATATGCTATATTACTGGCTTTGACAATGAGAGAAGTGGCCTTGAGCCAAGAAACTTGGGTGATCTCTAGAAGCGGGAAAAGGCAAAAACAAACAAACAAAAACAAACAAACCCCAGAAAACCCAGATTCTCCCCTGGAATCTCCAGAAGGAACACAAATTTATTGACATCTTGATTTTAGCCCAGTGAAAATGATTTTGGATTTCTGACCTCCAGAACTGTAAAATAATTAATCTGTGTTGCTTTAAGCCAGTTAATTTGTGGCAATCTGTTACAGTGGCAATAGAAAACTAATACATCATTTTAAGGTGATCTAGCCAGTGTCATTCCTGCCTCAAAGTGAGTTAGTGAGCAATGTTTCAAGTGAACTGTGAACCGGGGGCAGTAATCTGTACTTTGATCCTCATACTTTAGAGGGAAGCAGGATGGACTGCCCTAAAAATTACCACCTAATGACTAGAATTCTAAAAGTTGGCCAACTTGCCCTGGGGAAGGAACCCATTATGCTTGGAAACTAAAAGGTGCTCAGGAAACACTAGACCCACCTTCCCTTATTGTCCCAAACTTCTCAGATTAACATAAACCAAAAAACATTATACTGCTTTGTCAATTCTTATCTTGGGGTTTTAAATGTGACTGATATGATGGTAGAATCCTAGAAAATAGCTCAATAGACAGCAAGAATGTTTAATAGAAAGGCATAATACAGTATGAGTAAACTGTGTGGGAGAATACGTGTGATGGGGTGAGAGAAGCAGATGCTAAGGAAAAACACCTCTCACGAAAACATAAAGTATACATATAAAAAAGCACAAGTACAAATCTCTAAAATGTTTACTAAAAGACTCACCAAAACCAGTTTTTAAGGATTCCCAAAGTATTCAGGTAGGCCTTATAATTATGCAAGGCATATATAATTATATATAGTATTTATTACAGTGCCTTATAATTTTATTAAATTTCCACTGAAAATAATATCCCAAATTGCTGAATTAAATTTTACATTGGTCCCCTGAAAACTTTGTGAAGGTGTTTCATTAATACTATTTACAACCAGAAGGAATTCAGCATGGTACAGAAGAGAGAGCGCAAGATTTACAAGCAGGAGGATTCCAGTTAAAAATAGCATTTAAAAGAATTCAACAATCTTGCTGAGTTCTGGTCCTGTGTCTTTGGACAAGTCAACTTTTCTGAGCCTCAGTTTACTCTTCTCTAAAATGAGGGTAGCAAATATCTCTTTCATAGGATATTAAAAGGATTATAATAATGAATGCTTATAATCTCCCTTTTATTTTTTCATTTTCATTTTTTTTGAGTAGGCTTCAAGCCTAACATGGGGCTTGAATTTATGACCCTGAGATCAAGAGTCATATGCTCTACCAATTTAAGCCAGCCAGGCTCCCCAATCTACCTTTTAAGGTTGACCCAGAGGCCACTTAATTTTCCTTTTCAAAAACTTCAGAAGTCAACAGGGAGAATTCACCAGATCACAATAAAATAAGCCAGAAAGGCAGGAGCAAGGATTTGAAATTAGACTAATACACTGAGTCAAGATAAGGGGAGCCAGGGAGAGGTGACCTGGCTGCAAATGCCCAAAGGCTGTATCATTTGAAATGGTAAACTTTGCCTCCAAAGGGCCTCAACATTATGCCAGTCTCAGTCCAGGCAGGGAACATGGAATCCAAGCTGATGTAACAAGCCTAGAGATGTCCACAGGCAGGAAGAGAACAATGTGGAACTGATATCTACCAAGACAGGGTAACAGTCAGGACACAAGACAAAAACCAGGCAGTTTCCCAGAAAGAAAATTGAGAAACACAGACTAAGGGCAAATCCTACTTGTAAGAACAGGGACATCTCAAGAGGAGTGAGGGTAATGTTGTACCTTAAGAACTAGAGGGAAGTTCCTTTATATCGGGTTCAGAAGAGCAGCAAGGGGATCTTAGATCAGGTAAAAACCCTCCTGCCCCTGGCCAGGATTAGTCTAGACAACAGAGGAAAGAGTCTGGTCTACAGGTGGTATCAAAGAAAAATCGCACTGGACAGAATTTAAAAAGCAACACTTCATGCAAGACTACTGCAATAGAGCGGAGAGAGTAAACGGAATTCCACTGAACAAGAGGTGGGAGAGCTTTAAGCACTGGGATAGGCTAGGGGAAAAGGACTAAAGAATGTTAGTGGGGAGATTAGGCCACCAGGATTTGGTAATTGGTGCTTATGGAAACCAGATGCTGGAAGACAGGGTGTTATTTTTCTTGAGGATTACATGCAAAGGGATGGCTCCCAGGTCTTTGAGAAAGATGTCCCTGGATTAAAACTGGCAAGAGGCTGGGAGATTTAGATCTCAAAGGGGTAGAGAAAGAATTTATAGTCACAACTTTTCTAAAGTAAATGCCAAAGGAAAGGGAGGTCAGGGGCTTATAGCCAGGAAGAAAGCTGTCCCAAGTTTAGTCAAGCTGAGAATGTTAGGGCTCTTTTAAATAGTAGAGAATAAATAGCTACAGCTATAGGACTTTTAAATATGATTCCCCAGAGACCTACCTGAATGATACCCAATGATAACATTCTAACATGGTGAATTAAAAAACAGAAGGGCCTTTCCAAGTTCTGGTAGTCAGAGGCATAACAAAGACTAAACATAGAAATCATGGCTCTCTTCTGTTTTTGTTTTTGTTTTTACAAAGGACTACCCTACTACTTAAAAGATTTTTTTTTTTTTTTAATTCCCAGGTCACATCATTCTAAGTGTAAAATGGGGCCACTTAACAGTATTTCCTGGGTTTTATTTATAACTCCAACTGTGAAACCTCTGGAACACCTTTTATTCCCTTCAAAGTCTCTACCTCCTTCCCCCAGGTATTTGCAGGAACCCCTGGGGTTCTGTTATTGTGTACTCACAAACAAATCCTTTGAGCTAGCAAGAGGTGCCTCCCACTCTCTTTCCCTCCTTCTCTGATCCTCTTTGGTGATCTGGCACCTGAGCCCTTGCTCTTGCTCTTGCTGGAGGTCCCTGCCAAGGAACATCTAAGACAATGTCATCCCTTGTTCCAACCTCCGGCACCACCAGGCACTGCCTCTGGCTGCTGCTGAGGCTATGGGTGATGGATAATGCCAACAAACCACAAAACAAACAAACAAAAACCAAGCCAGACCCCAGCTCTCATTATAACTGGAGTTATGGTTGGAATCATGGGCTGGAGCCCAACGTGTGTCAAATACCCGATGCCCCAAGGAAGAGAATGCCTCACTTTCATTGTAATCCGAGATGCTTTGGATTTCCAATGACAGCAACAAGCTTGTGAGAAAAGAGTTTATTCTATTCATTCTCCCCTTTCCAGGTCTCAAGGACACAGAGGTGGATGAATTGGCTTGGGAAAATACCAGCGACAAACCATGTACTATATTAAGATTTACCCTGCTCTCCAATGGCTGAGACACTTTATAGAACCAAACTTAAATATGCAAGTCTCTCTCCGCCATTAGGATGGGATCTCTCCCAAAAGGCTACTCAATTCTTACCCAGATAAATATTTCCAGGGCCTGACCTGCCTGCTTGCCTTGTTTACCCAAACAAGTCTAACTGCCAGTGGTGTTCTCAGTCTACACCAATGATGAGCCACTAGAGTTCTCAGGATAAATACAGTTAGCCCAGATGGAAGAATAGAAAGAGGACTCTCTTGTGTCATAATTGTTGACTATATGGTAAATTTTAATGCCTAGAATTAAGTGTCAAGTTTCATTTTGGCGTTGTTCTACTTAGTTATGCAGATCATCTTTACCTGGAAGCCTATAACTTACTTTTCCATGGTACTCAATGTACCTGTGATCATTTTGAATTCTGGGAGAAAAATTATGTGTCCCGTTGACAGTTTCCTTTTTCTGAAGGTTATTTTTGTATCAAGTTTGCCTACGGCTCATTTAGAACCAAGCATCCTCTGCTCACACCTTTGTATTTTCTCAGAAGATTGGTTCTAATCAACTTGGGGAGGAGGAGAGAAACTTTCAAGACAGAGCTGATTGAAGAGCCTGGTGCTTTCAGAGAGAAGCGTTAAGTAGCTCATGGACAGTAAATGTTCCTCTTCAGATCTACTAGAATTTCTTTCCTTTAGACAGTTCAACTAGATTCTCACCCCTTTTAAAGTTCAGATCACCAGCCTGGATAAAAGAATCACAGAATTTTTTTCATTGTATGGAAGAAAATGTATCCTGAAAGTAATATACTTTTATTTTTAATTAAGCACCCTTTATTTTAGTTGTCATTAAGAATGAAACAATTGATTGAGGGCAAGTTAATTTTCTAAAGTTAATTTTTCTGTAGAAGTTGAAAAGATTGTTGAAAATAACCACTGGATGATATGCTTGTTCATCAGGTATCCCCAAATGCCTATAATAGCACCTAGGACACAGCAGGTTCTCAATAAATAAATAACAAACAAATAAATAATCAATAAAAGCATGGATAAGTGAATTTCAGGATTTATAAAGAGATGTAACTGTTTTAATTTAATAAGATTCATAGCCTGGGGTCAGCTCTGAGTTCTGTTTTGCTTCTTTACTTTTTCAATCTGAAGCTGGTTAAATGTCATCCAGGACCTTACACAGGTCTTTCAAACCTTTGTCGTTTCTCAGTTTGCTTGTGTAAAGTGCAAGTTTTGGACAAGAAAGCTCTAAGATTCCTTCAAGCTCTATAAGGCTAAAATTTTCAGTTTCAAGGCTTATAAGTACTAATCACCTGAAATCAGCAAATCTGTGCAACTTGAATTGCCCCTTGAAAAAAAAAAAGAGCAGGTTGCAAATTGCTTCAGGTCCACTAGGGGGCAGGTGCTGGGACACATCTGTGGTTAAGAATGACTAGAAATACAAAACAGTACCACGTGAGTTACTGTGGCATGGATATGCAAGGTGTGTGACACTTCACACTTGCACATCACAAAATATTTTACAAGCAGGAAATATTGATCCTCTCTGGCCCGTAACAGAGGCTGTGGTATACTCTGAGCAAATGACTTGCTCGAAAGCACAGAAATTTCACCAAAAATGCGGTCTCAGACTCCAACATCCTGTCTCTTAATTTTGAACAGTGACCATCACTAAGCTGAATTACAGCACGATGGAGCCTGAAAGTTGTTGGGAAACCTAGAAATTGGTTCACCCAACCGGGGCCGTAGACTGAGCAACTACCTCCTTCATTTTACCTCCCTCAACACAAGTCAGCCACAGAACAGACTGAGGAGCTGAGCTGGAGGTGACCTTCAGGGTGGCTTCCTTTGGAGGCACTCAGAAAGAATTTTTAAAATCAAAGAAGAAAACATCTTGAAAAAATTGGCGGCTGGTGGAACTGTCTCTTCCAAGTTGACATCATCAATCAACCAACAGTGTAGGAGAACTGTCAAATCCCAGCAGCATGAGGGACAAGAGAAATCGTCAGACACCTGAAAAATGGAAGGCTGCTCCATAGCACAGCTGGAACTGGTGGCTATTATTGGGGGGGAGACAATTTAATGGGGTTGGGGGAGGAAAGGAGAGGGTGTTCGGTGTGTGTGTGGGAAACCCCATCAATTAAAATGTGCCTGATTCATAATTTTCTCTATTTCTCAGCAGAATAACTTTCTGCCCTCCCTTCTGCATTGTGCACAACTATCTCAAAATTCATTTTTCCGCTGTTATTCATACTTCAGTTTGGTGTTTCTGAATGTATTCTTCCTCACAGTAACTGTTGACAGGTCCAGCCCTGTAACCATCTGGCTCCTGAAGTAATGAGACCAAATGAAATGGAGCTTGAAGAAATTAACATTCTTTCCTTAATCTATTAATAACTGAAAAGTGTTGATTTTGGTGACAGCTAGATACTTTATTATGAGGCATATTGGTTAATTAAAGCATCATAATGAAGGTTATAGGAATGCATATCCCTCCAGAAATACACATATTTTTAATAAGCATAATTTGATTCTTCTCACAGGCTCAAATAAAGTCAGTGAAAATGTTATGCACAAAGAAAATCTCAACAAAGGATAAACAGACAATTTTGTATGTATGTAGCATGATTATTGTTGTTTTATTATGTTAAGTGTGCCCGTGTATATCAAATACAGCTGCTGTGTATCAATAGAAGTTGCAAATAATTACAGGTTTTCCAACTCCATCGACCTACTGTCCCTTGATTCTTCTTCCCCCATCTATTTACTCTCAGATGATATTTGCAGCTTTGTAGGGTCCTTATTGGGGTAAGGAGATCCTCCAATTTTGCCAAAGTTGAAAATGCATAGACTTTTGATATTTAGATCATGGATGATGAGATTTCCTTGCTTTCTTTGATGTTTTGCAAACATTTTCTTTACGTCCGTAAAAACTTTACAAAAACAATACTTTACTGCACACAGAGCTGTCCTTAATCACAGACTGGGTATTTCATCTTTTTCCCTTACCTTTCCCTCACATTGAGCTTGGAGACATTCTGGGTTCCCCTTGTTGCTGTGTTAATGTATAGCCACAGTTAGTCTAAGAAGTTACCCCCAAATCTCATCAAGAAATTATTTTTTCAGTGTTTACAGTCTTTGCTCAACTTTAGTGTATCTATGTATGCACTTTTTAGGGAAGTTCAGTATCATTTTTTATCCTTGACTGGTATCCCATTAAAAGAATACCCACAAAAACAAAAAACAAAAAACAAAAAAACCCACAAGTAAATTCCCAAGGTTTTCTCTGCTAAGAATTAAATGATGTATGTGTGCGTTTTCATGGCACAAGTGTGCTGCACTATTTCCTTCTTGTTTCCCCTCTCATTTTGCCATTGTCTTTCCACTAGTTAGACACAAAGTCCCCAGGGAATAGTGGATTTTTTCTCTCTTGCTATTTCTGTCTCAGGACAGACCATACAAGATTGAGTGGAAAAGTAAGGTAAAGGTCTAGATAATTCAGGCAAAAACTGGTTAATGACAATCGGGCGTGTGTTTTCCTACTTTGGGCCTCAATTACCTACTTTGATTGTCAAAGTTGGAAAATTACTGAACTGGGATTAGAACTTTAGCATAAATATTGACTTTCTGAACAGAGAGAATGTACTTCCTCCTGGTTTTCCTATTTTCTTTGTTGGGCTCAGTCTCCCTTTGAGTTCTTCTTTCTTATTATCCTGACACCTCCTTTCCCTTTTCTTCCCCATCCTCTGTATTATTGATGCCAGATGAGCGTCAACACCTTTGTATAACTGCACCCTCAACATTAGACTCGGGAGGCACGTGGGGAACACACATCCTCATTCTGTGATAAGCATGTCAGTTAATCACTGATGGGTGCTTATCCCTGTTTGTTTTGAGAAGTAATTCTATTTTCCAAAATACAGTTAAATTGCATTATTAAGCAGAATCACAGAGTCAACTTTACATGGGCTATAGAGTACTTTGGCGGGCCTTCTTGAATCCCCAGCCAGAGCTTTACATATCAGGATCACCAGGCTGAGGGACTGGAAACAGATTCAAGGCTATTGTGAGGTCTGTCAATCCTTATCTGATGTGGCCACAGTGAGGTCTGATTCCAAAGCAAGGGCAGAGAATTCTCCATCTCACACCCTGAACTGGGAGCCAGAAAACTCTTAAGGCAAAGTCAAAAACCATGACAGCTAGGTCAAGGTCATGCTTAGTAGATTTCACACCCAAAATTGGAATACTAGTGCTCAATATTTCTTTCAGAAGATTGGGGATAAGTAAAAATAATGAAAACTTTGCTGGAGGCACTCAACGGTGGCCACTGTACAGACCAGACCTTCCCAGTTCCCACACCTTGCTTGGCTTCCTCTGCAACCATGTCTGACAAACCTGGTATGCCTGAGATTGAGAAATTCGGTAAGTCAAAATTAAAGAACACAGAAACGCAAGAGAAAAATTCACTGCCTTCAAGAGAGACGACGGAACAGGAGAAGCAAGCAGAGGAATCCTAAGGAGGCGCCACCAATATGCACTCTCCATTCCATCAGCATTGCCTTCTCACTTTACTTCCTTTAGTTGTTTAACTTTGTAAGATGCGAAGAGTTGGATCAAGTTTAAATGACTGCTATCCCTTTGTACATCAAAGAATGGAGAACCAACCAGGAAGGCCGCGCCTGCCTCTCCCATCTGCCTGTCCGGCTGGCAGGGAAAGAAAAGAACTTGCGTGTTGGTAAAGGAAGAAGCTGGGTGGGATGACCATGAAATCGAGGGTAAAAACCAAGCCAGTCCCAGGTGCCCTGCAGGCTGTCAAATGCAGTGCAGTTAAGAGTGCCTTTTTTTTTTTCTCAAATGATTTTAATTACTGGAATGCACAAGTTTTTAATATGCAAATAAAAAGTTTTAAAACCTGGGGAGGTGGGGCGGAATTTTGTTGGACAAAGCTATATCTAAATCAGTGACCCCTCGATCAATGACAGAGAGTGGACTTCAGAATAATCCAAAGCTACTCTTGTCTTTCTTTTAGTTATGCTTTTAAATGGGTCCATCCCTCTCACACAAACACTGTCACTGACAGGGTATAAAAGTTCAGCATCAGGCACAGCAACCTGTCTGGGAGTCTTCCAGCTTTTCCATCCTATTTTTTTCTTTTCTTTTCTTTTCTTTTTAAGATTTTATTTATTTGATAGAGAGAGACACAGCGAGAGAGGGGACACAAGCTGGGGGAGTGGGAGAGGGAGAAGCAGGCTTCCCGCAGAGCAGGGAGCCCGATGCAGGGCTGATCCCAGGACTCTGGGATCATGACCTGAGCCGAAGGCAGACGCCCAACAACTGAGCCACCCAGGTGCCCCTCCATCCTATTTTTCTACTAGCATCAGACACTACCTACTTTAGACCTTCTTGGCTCTCCTATCTCTTAGCTTCTACCCCTGCTCCTAGCTGCTGCTGTCTTCAGTTCTCTGTCCTGACAATCCATTTAGACAACCATCTCTGGTTTGAACCCTCAGTGCTACCTTTCAGTCAATATTTTATTATTTTCTGGTAGCACCCTAAGCACATACAGCTAAGGGTAAGAAATGTTTCTGCTCTTGAATAAACCTTAAGAAGATTTATACCTACCCCACTGGGTAGTTGATTCAGGTAGCATTCCCTATATATCTGCTTTAATTCCAGACTGAAAATATTACTTTACAGTTTGTTTAGATCTTCAAAAATAAAAAGAACCATGTAGTGAACATAAGGCTTTTATAGGACTTGCAGATGGCTTGGGACACATGGTAAAACACCAATGTATTCCTATAAATGTTTTCCTTATTCCTAAGGTGAAGTGGAAACACACTTCATTGTGTTACAGGTGAAACAAGGCCAATGGAAGTCTGCTAATATTAGGGTAGAAACTTGGGGCCTTATAGGATATAAAAATAGAGTTATGGTTAAGTCTATAAAATTTGTCAAATTCAAGCCACGAAATTTGAGACTGAAGAATTTAGAACAAATTTATGACTATGGAACCACATGGATTTATTATGACTAGAGCCAAATAATTATTTGAGAATTAGAATAATACTCCTTAAACATGTAAAACATCACCAATGCTATCTAAATGAGGCCTAAAAATAACTATTAGAACTATTTAGAACTTAGATAACTTTAATTTCTGTTCCACACTACAACTTGTATTTTTCTCGAAACATTTTGCTCTTATTATAGAACAAAGAATATATCCCAATATTATAAATGCATAATTTGAGTTACAAAAAGCATAACATAGCCTTGGCAGGATAGTAATTTACATGATGGCCAGAATGCTTTTTTCTTATTTTCCCCTTTTTACAAAATAGAATATGCGATATATTCATTAATTCAAATATGGAAGAGACTAACAGAATTAGGGAACGTATTTAAGTGACATTGTATCATTCTTAAGTATTTGTTTTAAGTTATCTAAATAAGTAACTTTAAGGTGAAATTATCCTTTTTTTAATACTAAAGATTTTTCTATATATTACGAACAGCGTAAGGGGAGAAAGTAATTTTTCCTCTCAGTTCGGAAACTATTCCAAGATCTTGTTTTACTGTAAATTTACGTGGTATGCCCTTCTTTCACAAAGTTACCCTTTGGTTCAATTACGTCAATGTCAACTGAATGAAGTAGCATTATTTCCAGAGTCAACCAGGTTTTGCTGTACCTAAAACCTTATGATGCTTCAGAAATTTTATTTTCCAAAGGAATGCTAGAAGTCTCACATTTTATACTAATATATACAAGCCTATGTGTCAAGATTCAATCAGGGAAGCCAAGCTCCTATTATCATAGCAGAAGAGATTTATTCTAAGAATAAGGCTGGACACAAATGTGGAGAAGCTGGGCAAATAGGAGGGTCACTGTGCATCTGCTCTGAAGCATTGGTGTAAAGAGGCTTTACCTACATTCCTTTTGCTAAGGAATCTAGGAAGCCAGGCAGGTCCAGATTCTGGGGTGGGGCCATGAGGGAGGCTTGTGAAGAGGTCCACTTCCACATTCAGAGGAAGGCTGTTGCCTCTGCATCTGCTGGAGTACGTGAGAGTCACCACATGTCCAGAGGGAGAGGGAGGAAAAACTGGAATTGCCCACAGCTCTGTCAGGCTCTCAGACTGCCTTCCAGCATGCGAACTTACAGAATGAGGGGAATGCTACTTTCCTTCCACCTTCCAAATTTAATGTGACTTTCTCTTTTGTACCACAAACAAGGAAACATACGATGAAGAGTCTGCTGAGCCTTGTGGATACAATACAAACCACCACAGTCCATTCGGTTTACTGAACACTGTGTGAAGGGGGTGCAAAATCTGGGGTGGGGGTTGCAAAATGCATAGCATACATAGCTCGTGTTTATGAGCAGGACATCATCTCAAAGGAGAGATCAAATGGCCCATTCAACAGTGTAAGCTATCATTCCATAAAGCGTAAGAATAAATGCTACAGCCAAAAAATGAAAACGCTGAAAAAACATTGTTTTAAAAAAGAATGTTTTTCATACCAGTTTCATTTCCTACTCCCTACTTCCATTCTCTTAATAGCTTTAAAAATTCTACGTAGGAAAAAAAAGAAAAGGGCTACACTATGCAGAGAGAGATCTGAATAGCTTGTCTGATTTCATTCATTAGAACTAAAGAATTCATAAACTTTTATGATTTCAGAATAACCTTCACTATATCACATTTGCAGAACATATGCTCTGTGAGTAAATGTGAACCCATTTTGTTGAAAGAATAATGTCTTTTCTGAGTTTCAAACCTTTTCATTTGTATCCAAGAGAAACAGACAAAGAATCATAGAGTAAACTGCATTGAAATCTGTTCTATTTACCAGATGGGTAATTTCCAAGGCTCTCCCTTCTTACAAGTACCTCGAGGGAGAGGCACATCCTTTGAGAGAGAAGCAGGAGAGAAAAGATTGGTTTGAATGATAATGAGGCTTGCAAGGAGAGACCTTTACCTTTTTCAATGGGACAGACAGCTTTTTTGATGTCAGTTTAGAACTCCCATTAGCTGTGATAGGAATTATAGGTTTATCAAGAGAAGAATATACCCCTATGGATTAGGTAGCAAAGGTCTCCCTCTTTGAGCTTCATTTTTATTACAAAAGCCTCATTCATACAAGGCTAATGGGAGGTAGACACATGCTTCAGAGAATAGATCTCATGGGATGAAGTACCACTCAGCTAGTTTCTAATTTATGCACATACGGAAAGAGAAAGATCGTTGCTGTGTTTTCATGTAAATTGGTCCCCCTTCTACTATTCATCACCACCACCCTCTTCCCATTCTCTCCCACCCTGGGAAAGCACACCGACAGTCCAGTCATGGCCCTAGGAAAGCCCCCTAGACCTGCCAGATACAACATGTCTGTATCCTGGAAAAGGATGTTCCTTTTCCTAAGAAAACCAGCCCCAGAGATGTATTTGTAGATCAGATCCTTGGAGCATAATGACCTCCTGATGTTTCAATATTTGGACAACTATAAGTCTTAGTATTATACTTTATTTGGATTGGGGAATTGGTTGACATTATTTATCAAAATGTGGAAAGCAGTTTGGGAGCATTTCCAAATGACACTCAGGAGAATCAAAATGATTTCTTCTCTTATGGGCCCTGAAGGGAGAGTTCAAAGTTACTAGCTCTTATATAACCACAGTTCCAGGCACCTTGTGGGAAGTGAAGGTGGTGAAATATTTTGGTATACTGAGAACTTGAGGATGGGAAGTTTACACCTTCTAGAAGATTTTACCAAGCAAAATTCTTTCTTTCCCCACCCCCTTCAATCTCAAAGTAAATGTCTCTGGTTTAAGTGATGTACAATAATAGCAAAGAGGGATCAGCTGGAGAGCACATATCAGAGAGATAGTCAGGACTCACAGAATTAATTGGGAGCATAGAGGCCTGAAACACCTGTACATAAAAAGAAAAACAAATATATGATTATTGGTGCAAAGATGCTAACCTGTCTGACAGAGGGTTTTACTAACTGGTCTATTAACTGTTGCGTCTGGCTGTGCATTGTGTTCTGTTCTCACTATTTTTTTTTTAAACCTCCTTTACATTTTTAAGTCTGTTCTTTATAAGGCCATCAAAACAAAGGCACCTGATTTTAACAAATGATAGCCACAGCTCAGATTTGGGGAAAATCTCCTGGGTTTCTCTCTGAGCATGCATTCTCTGTCAAGAAAAAGCTATTTCCAAAGGTCAGAAAGGAGATTCATATTTATGTTACATGCATTCATGTGTGTCTACAACCATATAAACACTATAAATATATTTTATGGGAAGACAGGGATTATCTTCTATTTAACATTTTCCATTTTAGTAGCTTTCACTTTTACTAGTTGAATACTCATTGTGCTTCCTTTATCGGGGCTACATTCGACTTCAACAGGTCATCAGAGCTGTGTCTTTTCTACTTATTCTTTTCAAATTAATATCACTCATGTTGAGCCTTAGGTGAGCTTCTTACAATTCTAATCTCCATAGAGATGGGGACTAATTGTAGGTCATAATTATAAATAATCTATCTTAAAGTCCTTGATTTGCTGAGAGAGGACTCCAACTACCTCCATAGTGACCTCAGTCTGTACTTTCTGATTAAGTTCTTCTTTCCAGCTTCTCTCTCAACTCAGGCAAAAAACCCGGCAGGCAAAGCATCCGCGATGGGAACCAAAACTCACCCCTCAAGCAACAGGCACTGCCCTGAGTGAGCAAGAGCCCACGTGACAGACCCCATGACAGTGATCCACCTGACCTTCACTGCACCCCTGGAGGTACCCATCGACCTTTGTCCCACATTTTCCTTATATAAACCTGGAAGTATTTTTAGCACTTTGGAGACATTCTTTGAGATGTTAGACCGCTGATTTCCTGGTGTTGGCCTCCTTGAAATAAATTCCTCTTTTGTTTCACCCCCAACTCATCTCTTTGCATTTGGATTTTGTCAGCAGCGAGTGGCCAAGCCTGGTCTGTTTGGGACCCCGGGGCAAGGTGCTCTTGTACTCCTATGCTCTGGCTACAGTATCATCTCCTCTTTAATCTACTAATTTTTTTGTTTTTATTTTTGTCTAGAAGACTGATTTCCAACCATCTTTCTAACTCTTCTTTAAATTCTCCACCAGGCTTTGGGACACCTGGGTGGCTCAGTCGGTTAAGCATCAGCCTTCAGCTCAGGCCATGATCCCAAGGTCCTGGGATTGAGCCCTGCGTTGGGCTCCCTGCTCAGCAGGGCATCTGCTTCTCCTTCTCCCCCTGCCACCTGTTTACTATGTCCTCAAATGGACTTTCCTCTGTGTTTCTGAAGAGACAGAGTCCTCTTGTCCTTCTTCCTCTTCTTATAAGGACGCAAGTTCCATTAGCCTAGGACCCTGCCCTTGTGATTTCACTTAACCTTAATTGCCTCCTTCAAGTCTGTCTCCAAATACAGTCACATTTGGGGTTAGGGCTTTAACATATGAATTTTGAGGGAACACGCTTCAGTTCATAACATTATCTGTGTAGTTTCAATACTATTCTGTTTGTGCCACTTTCTAAGTCATGGACAAATATGCCACAAATAAAGACTCTTGCTTGAATTACCATGGCCAAAGCATGTCCTTGAACTGTGGAAAGAGAGGTGACTAACTTTTGCACAATTACAGAAACACTAAAAGATCAATTAACATGGAACTTTATCTGAGATTTTTATGTTTACTCTATGATTAACCACTAGAATAGTTTAAATTATTGTTGAGCAAATATACATCCCAACCTCTTCCTACTGTGGGTAGAACGTGCTTCCCTGACCATTGAGTTTGCTTTGGCAATGAAATATTAGCAGCCATGATTTAAGTATAGGTTTGAAACATGTTTGTGGAGAAGAGCTTAGCTTCTCCTATTTCAGCCACTGCCATGAGAAGAACATGTTGGCCCAAAGAAGGTAAGAGACATGTGGAGAAGACCTGGGCTCAACCTGTATCTTGGAGCCAAGGCCAGCTACTTGATCCAGTTTGGGTCAACCAAACCCCCCTGACCCCTATGTCCATAAGAATTACAGAAATGATAATTATGTGCCATTGAATTTGGAGGGGTCTTTGTTGGGGGAGGTGAGAATGAACTAATCTAGATAGCAGTATCCTCAAGTGGGGTCCTTCTGTAAAAAATAATCCTAAAACAGGTGACATAGGATTCAGGTAGAGGTGGTGGGGAATGAAGAAATTACTATAAAAGACCAGATGAAAAGTGACAAAACCTTCTGAGAAAATGGTCATCTATATTACATAGCAGCATAACTTTGGTTAGAGTCACCAGCAATAACCTAGAAAATAGAAATTATACAGAATACATCTCATTAAGTGAGATTTTCAGACAAACATCTTGAGTTTGGGGGCAGTTAACAGAAATAGCCAACTAAATACATTATCTAATAAATAAGATAGAGCCCCTCATTTTGGTTGGCAAAATTATTTTTCTCCAGTAGTGTTATAAGTTGGTATTTCTTCTCTTTCTGTATATTGGTATGTCACATCAAATACAAAGAGAAAGGAAAAGTGTGACCTTTCCTCCAACTACATGTTTATATTTCTCCTGAAAATTTAAAACATTTGCAAACCAAACTCAAAATGAAGTGAAGAGGTCTAACTTGAGAGCCATATAAAACATTATGATCAGAAAAACATACAACAAAATTTACACAAAGTACTTTTGTGGTACTCTATAAAGTAGAAATATGTTTCTAGACTATGTTTCATCTTTCTCTGGAAAGATCCAGGAAACCATGGATTTATTCATCATGGTGTCAGTGTTGGTGCTATTGACGGATAATGAAAAGTTGCCGTAAATCTTGAAGCAAAACATTCAAGCTATGAAGAGTAACCAAACTATTAACAGGGAACTTGAAACTAAAGTAGGAGAGAAGAGTAATTTTCTTAGGGTACTTTTCATGGCCATATGACTCAAACCCAAGACAAAAAAGGGCCTACAAATGTGATTGCAGAATCACCACTTGATATCTAAAATGCAGAAGATGTCATAATGGCTTTTGAGAGAGGATTTGACTGAAAATAAGAATGTTAACCATAATCCTGGGAAAATGATTTAAAACGTGGGGAAATAATGCAGAAACTATATATCAGAAAGATTAATAGTGGACTCTTGCAAAACTGTAGAACTATTTAACAGATGGTATGTGAGAACTTAAAAGAGAAAACAATCATTACTAGGGTTGGAACCTGTGATGATAGAAATCGTTTTATGCTTTTAAAAATACCATCTTTCACGAAATGGTAGAAATCATTGATTATGAGGAACATCATGATTTTATATGACATTAAGAAAGAAAAACATTACCACTTGAACAATGACATGCCACCTATTTTTTTATTTTTTTATTTTTTAAAGATTTTATTTATTTTTTTGACAGAGAGAGACATAGCGAGAGCAGGAACACAAGCAGGGGGAGTGGGAGAGGGAGAAGCAGGCTTCCCGCAGAGCAGGGAGCCCGATGTGGGACTCGATCCCAGGACCCTGGGATCATGACCTGAGCCGAAGGCAGACGCTTAACGACTGAGCCACCCAGGCGCCCGACATGCCACCTATTTTAAGATTTATGTCCATTCCAGATATGTTTAAATGTGAAATAAATATACACCCCAGAGTGGGAGAAATATGATGCTATTGTCTCTTTCCCAGGTGACCATTTCTTGGGGGTTGCCAGAGGAACAAAGGAAGGCTAGATTAGGGACAAGGAAATTTCTCCTTCTTCTTTAGCCTCCTATTTCCTGTTTCGTTTCCAATTCTTTTCATCATCATTCCAGCAATACAAGTTCTTTATCCTGGATCAGCATTGTGCCCCAGTAACAGCCACTGTTTGCAGTATGCATGTGGACAGCATTCCCATAACCAGCAGCACTGCCCTCTCTCAGAGCCATCAGCACTGGCCACATGACACTGGCTTCTCAGAGGTCTTAGTGTCAGCTCCATGGGGGCTCCCCTCTAAGCTCTCTGTTTACAGTAATTCCAATTGCATCCCTTTTTCTCTCCTAGCCAGATCCTACAGCTCCTACTCAGTGATACCTAAGTGGTCAATATTTGCTTATTGCATCCTCCAGCACCTAGTTAACAATAATATATATTAAATTATCCCTTAAAATAATTCATGTGGTTTCTGTCTACTGATTAGACCCCGATCGATACAACATGCGTACATGCACATGAAAATGACAGAAGGAAAGAAAGAAATGAACAGGGACAGAAATAAATGGGTACACTGTTAACCTGGACAGAGAATTCTGGTAGGTTATGGGAAGGCAGACTTCTATGCTGATTTAGTTTATATGTCACCACACTGAACAAAATTATAACACTGGAGCAGCAATAAAAGAGGGGGGGCGCCTGGGTGGCTCAGTCGTTAAGTGTCTGCCTTCGGCTCAGGTCATGGTCCCAGGGTCCTGGGATCGAGTCCCGCATTGGGCTCCCTGCTCAGCGGGAAGCCTGCTTCTCCCTCTCCCACTCCCTCTGCTTGTGTTCCCTCTCTCACTGTGTCTCTCTCTGTCAAATAAATAAATAAAATCTTTAAAAATAAATAAATAAATAAATAAATAAATAAATAAATAAATAAATAAAAGAGGGGGAATCTTTTCTTAAAGCAGCCTCTGCTGGCCAAAAACTGGGTGAGTTTTTGAGTAGTGTAAATACCCACAGACAATAAATTGAGTATAATTATGTCTACATTTTGTTAAATGTCTACTACAAGGTGGCCAGTTGGGGAAAAAAAATCATTACAGCAAATACCGTGGGTGTATATACCTGCTTTATTATTCTCATATAAATCTGTGACTATTAAGTCTAGAATGAGAATGACTATTATTCCAGGATGGACCCCACTTGGATGAATCTTCTATATAGCTTTCAATAAAAAATTACTAGTTATCCTAGAAGACAGATGTAATATGAAAAAAATAGACAGGGAACAGACCCATAGGTGATGGGAAATATACTTTAAAATACAACTATGATTAAAACATTCAAGAACGGGGGCGCCTGGGTGGCTCAGTCGTTAAGCGTCTGCCTTCGGCTCAGGTCATGATCCCAGGGTCCTGGGATCGAGCCCCGCATCGGGCTCCCTGCTCAGCAGGAAGCCTGCTTCTCCCTCTCCCACTCCCCCCGCTTGTGTTCTCTCTCTCGCTGTGTCTCTCTCTGTCAGATAAATAAATAAAATCTTTAAAAAAAATAAATAAATAAAAACAAACAAACAAACAAACAAACAAAAAACATTCAAGAACGTATAAGAAAAGATGGACATTTTCAAAAGGGATGTGAAATATATAAAAAGGAATCATGTGGAAATCCTAGACCTGAAAAACAGGGTTGAAATGAAGAATCTTATCTAGTGATTGGATTTAATAGCATATTAGATACAGAAGGAAGGGTTAGTGAACTGGAAGATAGATCAGTGAAAAGAATTCAAATTCCTTCCAAAGAAGGAAGGAAGGAAATGTAAAAAAAAAAAAAAAAGAAGCATAAGTCACATATAAGATAAATATAATGATTTAACATGTGCATTAACAGAATCCTAGAAAGAGAGAAGTAAGGAATGGAACATAAGAAACTGTGGAAAGAATACTGAGGACAACATTTTCTCAAAACCATGAAAGTTATCATGTTACATAATCAAGGAGGGCTACAAAATCAAAACAAGTGAAAGAGAAAAGTGTAGACACATCAGGTCAAAATTGTACCCGCTACTCAGGAGGGAAGGAAGGAAGGGAGGAAGGGAGGGAAAGAAAAGAGAAGAAAAGAAAAGAAAAAGGAAATTTTAAAAAGAGCCAGAAGATTTTGACAAAGGAGCAAAGACAATACAATGGAGAAAAGAAGTCTTTTCAACAAATGGTGATGAATGACTTGGGACAGCCATACACAAAAGAAAAAAAAAAAAAAAACACAGACCTTACATCCGTCACAAGAATTAATTTGACATGGCTCATAGGCCTAAACATAAAATGCAAAACTATAAAACTCCTAAAAAAGGAGGAAAACAGGAGAAAAATCTAGATGACCTTGGATATGAGATGAATTTTTAGATGTAACACCAAAAACACAATCCATGAAAGAAGTAATCTGGACTTAAACACTTGTGCTCTGCAAAAGACACCGTTAAAAGAGAAAATAAGGCACAGACTGAGAGAAAATATCTGCAGAAGACACACCCGATAAAGGACTATTATCCCAAAAATATAAAGAACCCGAAGAAAAAAATGTGCTGAAGACCTGAACACATACCTCACCAAAGAAGATATACAGATAGCAAATAAACATATGAAAAGATGCTCTACATCATATGTCATCAGGGAATCACAAATTAAAACGAGATACCACTACACACCTGTTAGAATGGCCAAAATCCAGAACACCGACGATACAACTGCTGGAGGGGATGCGGAGCATCTTTTCATATGCTTACGGTGAATAAGGAGCTCTTACTCACCGTTGGTGGGAAAGCCAACAGGTACAGACACTTTGGAAGATGGTTTGGCAATTTCTTATAAAACAAATCATGATAAGTATTTTAACTACCTGTATGCAACCACATGAATATATCTCACAGACATGCATGAAAGAAACGAGACACAAAAGAGTAATAGCTGCAGGATTCCATTTATATCAAGTTCAAAAACAGGGAACACACATCTATAAGGATGGAAATTATAACAGTGGTTACTTAGGGGCTATAATGACTGGGAGAAAACACAGAGACACTCTGGGGGTGCTAATGTTCTATATTGTGATTTGGGGAGTGGTGACGCTTTGCAAAATTTTATCAAGCTGCACACATAAGATCCATATACTTTTATGCACTTATATTAGGGGCATATGGATGAATTCCTCTGAAACGCTCAGTGCTATACAATTTGTGGTTTATATTAGTATTGTTTTGTATTTACACACATTGAAGTGATTCTAACTTTAGGAAGATCAAAAGATCACGCAGGGAAGAGAAGAAATGTGTCAACTGTTAACAATAACAGCATAGTCATAGGAAGTTTAAAAACAAAACCGAAAACACCAAATACTGGTTTAAGCAAAATGGAAGTGTTTGTGTGTTGGTTTGGGGAATTTGCGTGTGTGTCCGTCTTTTAATATAGGATAAGAGATAGTCATACACATGGCATTTGCAAATGTAGAGTTAAATACCAGAAGATACAGCCCAAAGAGTTATAATTTCTGCTTCACTGATAATGAAGAAGGATGTGACAGAGTAGAGATTGGCAAACATTTACTGTAAAGGACCACATGCTAAATATTTCAGCCTGTGTGGGTCATTTGGTCTCTATTACAACTATTCATTTCCTTCCTTAGAGTAGCAGTGAAAGCTGGTAGTAGTGTGAAAGCCACCTTGGACAATATGGAAACAAATGGGCATAGACACTGTGTTCCAATAAAACTACATTTTATAAAAAGAGCTGGTGGAAAGTATTTTGTTGACCCCTGGGAAAAGAGGACTGCTTTTCTTTTCTTTTTTAAAGATTTTATTTATTTATTTGACACAGAGAGAGAGAGAGAGAGAGCACAAGCAGGGGAAGCAGCAAGCAGAGGGGGAAGCAGGCTCCCCGCTGAGCAAGGAACCCAATGTGGGACTCGATCCCAGGACCCTGGGATCATGACCTGAGCCGAAGGCAGATGCTTAACTGACTGAGCCACCCAGGCGCCCCAAGGACTACTTTTCATTAGAATCACAATATTATTATTGAACGATTAAATTTCATGTTCCCTTGAAATTATTTCAAAGAAAAAAATCGCACCATTAGCAGGCTCTTGGTAAGCCTTTATAGCAGTAGTCTTCAAATATTTTTCTCTGCTAGCCCTTAAAATTATCTGGAAAACCTATATATCCTTGGCATATTTTTTAATGGTCATCTAAAAATCTTGACAAATCAAGACAAATGCTGTATAATCTCACTTATATGTGGAATCTCAAAAAGTTGAACTCAAAAAAGCAGTGAATGGAATGGCATCTGCAGGGGCCAGGAAGAAGGGAAAATCTTTGCTTATTGAATATAAATTTCCAGTTATGCAAGATGAGAAAGTTTTAGACATGTACCATACACCACTGTGCTCACAGTTAACCACACACTCAGAAATCTGTTTAGAGGGTACAGATCATGTTAGGCGTTCTAACCACAATGAAAATAAAAATATATGTATCCAATGGACTTCAAATGTCTTAAGAATTTAATACCCACAATTTCAATTTAAAAAATTCATGGCTCTTCTTTATTAGGAAAACTTTATAGTATCATATTTTCTCCTTCATATTCTATTTTATCTCACATTCCCTACATTTTTTTCCTCTTGTAATATATTTTTATTCTTGAGTCTGTATTGATTTTATAAAATATACATCTGATACAAAAATATGTATATAAATTGAAATTTTATGTTTGTTAAATTCTCTCTGACCATAGGTCTCTAAATGTTCAAAAATAATTTTTCTGGATTGAGTGATGAGAATTATTAGTAATATATTGATATAATTAACACAATAAATATATTGCAAACTTAGAAAGTCATTTAAACAAAGAGTAACATTTAATTGTAAATAAACCTCATGATGAGATAACTAGAGCTGTTTTTACTTCTATCAGTGCATGTACTCATGAATGAATATTATTTGTTGCTGGAATGAGATGGGACACAACAATGATGTTATTTAATTCATTGTGTTTATTACTGTAAAGCCTGAGAGGCCTTCATCTGAATAAGTAGGTAGGAATGGAAGGAATTTTATAACCATGTTACTTGATTCTTCAAATTTTTCTTGAAGTATATGCTAAATATCAGATAGTGATGTATCATCAAAATTACTTTTCCATGATGTATGAGCAGACAATATGAATAGGTCTTCCTTCAAATATTTTGGAAAGAAAGAAGTGGAAATGACCTGATTTGCAAAAGCATTTGTTACTCAGTCAATAGAAGCTTTCAATTTTTTAACTTCTGGGAAGTATACCAAAGGCTTTATGAAGATTTAGCAATTATTAATCACGCCTGCTTGAGGCACTTTGCATAACCCAACAGATTCAGAAAGAGTTGGAAAAATCTAAACATGGATTAATTACTTCAATACATCTTTGCTATAATGTTTTCTACTAAATGCCTTTATTTTATCATATGTTTAAATAACTTTTTCAATCCAAATTTTGGAGCTGCAGACTGAGCTCCTTCAATTTGTGGAAAATTGGCTGGATACAATCTAATAGGCAAATCTAGCACCATCAACAATTGGTCCATTCCAGCTTCCAGAAAAAGTCTGAATTGATTTTTCAATTCAGATACATGTCTTAAGGTTCGTATCAAGGAATGAGAACAAAAGGTCATAAAAATTAAAATTACCTAATACAATTTACTTATCTGCATCATACTCATTTATAAAAAAAAGAAATTTTCTTTCTCATTTTAACATTCCTTAGTTATAATCCAATATATTATCTAGTTAAGATTATAATTTGTTTATGAAGTAACATATGGCATGCCTTCAGTAAATTTTGTTTAGCATGTATGCTTAGCACGTGAGGATATTTAAGTAAAAATCACATTTTAAAGCTGAGATAACAAAATCAATATCTGAAACATCATAATTGTACTATTCTTTTTTTAAAGATTTTATTTATTTGATAGAGAAAGCAAGCTTGACTGGGGGTGGGGGGGGCAGAAGGAGAGGGAGAAGCAGACTCCCCGCTGAGCAGGGAGCCCGACATGGGACTTGATTCCAGGACCCTGGGATCATGACCTGAGCCGAAGGCAGATGCCTAACCTACTGAGCCACTCAGGTGCCCCAATTGTACTTTTCTTCAACATTCAATGAAGACAAAAACTATTGCTAAAAAATCTTGGTTGGGTAGTTAGAATATAATTGTACTTTTTGTAGTGAAGTGGATAATAGTAAACATTTTGTAAAATGAAATAACTTGGTGATAGAGTGCACTTAGAGTATTTTACTATGGTATAATTTTTTTGTAGAGTACAATTCTTTTTCTTGTATAGTGTGTTGGTATTGTACAATCCTTTATCTGATTTGACAAAGTAAGTTTTATGTTCTTTTTTGAATACCATGCATAGATTCTAAAGAAAGCATGTAAAATTTTATCCATAGGTTTTATTCAGTGTACCTTGAAAATTTTGATTGTCCCAAGACATATTCAAATAACTTTTAATTGAATCAGTCTCATTAAGCTGCTTCTGATATTTAAAGATCCATTTCTTTCCTGCTAATACCAAGACCCAGAAATGGGAATTGTAAATAATTTTTTAAATGGCTTATATTTAAATATGCAGAAAACAAGCAATTCTTAGGATTCCTTACTTCTTACTGGTGATACTTAAAATTTTTTTTTTTCTTTTGGCTTGGCCTTTGTCCCTCCCTTAAACAAAAAGGCAGATTTCCTGTGACAGTACAAAAGTAGAAACATCAGGGATTTGCACATAGATTTACCAAGACCAGGCCTTAGAAGGGCCCAAGCACTGTGTTCACATGGTCATTTTATTCTCATAAAATATGTATCAGTAAGATAGGGTAGCCCTAACTGCTGCCTCTTTTCACTTAGACCTCCCTTCCTTCCTCATTCCCTCGGTGCTGGAGTGGTCTCAGGCTTTTTGGATGAAGTGACTAAAAGAAAGGAGAGTTGAGAGTACATTTATTTTGGGTTTAATAGAATATTTTTATATCATTTGCTATCAGGTTAGTCACTACCATGTACCCTGATTACCCTAGCTGTCCTAATATAGAAATGTCTTTCAGGAATACTCCCCGCATTGTGAACTGATGAGAACTTACAGACCCACGATGGGAACCTGTCTGATGAATCTTGCTACCAGAAATTTGTGGATAGCGTGGGAGAAGCCAGATAATATTGGGGAAGTTTTTCCGAATCTTATAGCTCACATAGGAAACTTTCTAGCGATTGTCCTACGTTTGACAACAATCCTGAAGAGTCACCAGATAGTACCAATAACAAGTTCTAAAACTAACAGAAAATTTTCTATGTTATCAAGACTAAGATAAAAATCTCCATCAGTCATGCTAGACGAAAGATTTATTCTTCTTCTATTGTGTCCACAGGAAATGACATCGGCAAACTGTTAAATGAAGAGATGCTTAAAATATATGCAGGCAAAAAATGGAGGAAAAAAATGAGGGATATTTTCATTCAGGTGGTTAACAAAAAAATGTTATCTTTCTGAATTTTGTGGTATTGGTCACATTTGTCAGCATTTTCAAATTTGAAGCAAATATCATATATTGGATTGTTTTCTCATTCCTAAATCATCACTTTTGTACATAATTTGGTAATAGTAATTTTTTATTCTTTTTCATAATGAGGTTTCCCAAATTTTATAAACTTCAATCCCCCTAACCCAGATGGCCAAAGAACAATGCATCCTTTTCCAATAACTGAGGAATGGAAGAGGTGAGATCATTAAACAAAAATTGCCATTATTCCTAGTACTCACACTACAAAATGTTTAGCTTCAGAATATCCCAAGAAGGATGGAATACTCCATTTCTAATATTTTTTTAACAGAAATACATGTGAGACAAGGGTAAGATTAGAAGGCTTATGATTTTTTGGTGACTTGACTGACAATTAAAAGTAGATAGATTCTCCACAACAGAATCTTGAATTTTCTTTTTATTTGGTTCTCTGGTTTCTTAACACCCCCAGGAGAGCATCATTGGAAGAAGATTCAGGAGGGGATAGGGGCAACCTCCCTTCCATAGATTAAGAGAAAGACTGTTGTAAATGGGAATAAAGGAGAGGAGGAAAGGGGACCCTAAGTAACATTAGGAAGGAGGATGAATGTGCACTGAAAGACCTAGAAATTGGGAACTTTCAAGTCACACTAACCAGTGAATCCCTTGGAAAGTCCACGAATAACGTTCCAGGGCAGTCGTGCTCCAGTGTTAATTCCTCTACTGTATAATAGCTAGACTGGGGCTTTCAACAAATGATGCTCACATTCATAAAGCCGTGTGCTAGACCCCGGTGTGATACCCAGTTGGCACTACATCTGTCCCTGCTCCCCCTTTCTGCCTGCCTCTGTCCAATCTATGTTTCTTTCACACTCTTCCCTCTCTGGCTTTCCCTTTGCTTCCTCTCTCTTTGTCCTATTGTTTAGCCTTTCGGTTTGGATGTCTCTCATCCAGCCTCAAGCCTGCTTGCCTCTGCCTTTCGTCACACCACGATGCTCCCTACCTTCCCTCTTCCCGTTGCCTTCTTGCTCTTTTAAAGTTTTTAAGTTAGTGCAATTGTTTTTAGAGCAGTGTAAGGTTTACAGAAAGATCGTACAGAGAGTTCCCATAAACTACTCTCTCTACCACAACACACAGTTTCTCCTATTAGTAATACCTTGCATTAGGACATTTGTCACAATTTGTATACCAATATTGATACATCATTAACTGAGGTTCATAGTTGAGATTAGGGTTTACTCTATTTTGTGTGATTCTGTAAGTTTTTTTTTTTAAGATTTTATTTGTCAGAGAGAGAGAGGGAGAGAGAGCACAAGCAGGGGGAGAAGCAGGCTCCCCATTGAGCAGGGAGCCCAATGCAAGACTTGATCCTAGGACCTTGGGATCACGGCCTAAGCCAAAGGCTGATGCTAAACGACTGAGTGACCCAGGCATCCGGTTCTGTAAGTATTGACAAATGTTATGTATCTACCATCATATGTAATAGTTTCACTAACCTAAAAATCTCTTATACACTACCGATTCATCACTCCCTCCCCCCTGAAATTACTTTTCCTTAAAAGCATTACAGTCCAAACCAATATTGCCCTATGTAACCATCAACAGAAAAGAAAATTCATTCATTGCCAAGCATTCTTATAGATGTTAAATAACAATAATTCATATACCATTTATTATTTCATTTAATTATCACAATAAGTATAATTATCTCTACTTAGAGATAAAGGTATTGAGTCTCAGAAAGTCCAAATGACTTTCTCAAGGCTATGTGGCTAATTGAAGATGGACCTGAGTGGAGCCAATATCCATATTCACTGATGGTTGACCAGCAGTGTCTTTTTATCACTTCTTAAAAATTCCTTTGCTTTATCAGAGATAATAGGTGTGTGTTAAGGGGATACTGGTTTGTGACAGCTAACTTTTGAGGCTTCTATCAGTACCTATCTATGACTCGTTTATCAGAAGGTGGAACTTGAGTGCCTTTAAACAGATTTCAATAATGCATAGAAATATTTAATAACATCTATTTCTAAAAGCCCACTCTGAATGAACTTTTAAGTATTCTATTTCATTGTCTACAGACTAGAATAATTTCTCTTATTCCCAACCTTCCCACTCAGTATTTAGGGCTGTATCACCCTTAGTAAAGTGTTAGCACCATACATTTTAACATCAACTTAATTTCAGCTAGATAACATCTCAGGATTTCCTGTTTCAACTGCAATCCTTTGGTTATGTATTTTTATTTCAAGTTTTTCAAACATTCTGTACACTGCTGGTCCTTACAAAAATGATAACTTTTAAACCTGTGTAGAGACAGACTCAGTCATGCTTATGTTTTAGTTTTTATAAACACACTCTATGTGATGCAGAGAGCACAGTTTTGTTTATGCTGACAGCTGTGTGTGAATATTTTTACTATTTTGAGAAATGAACAGGTTGAAATTTTGGGTGTACAGGCAAGTTAGTACATTGTTATTGGCACAGTAGCACTTCCTTGCAGATTAATAATAGATTTTCTTCTTAATTCTAACTTTTCTCAGTGATACTACCAGATCACAAAATGTATAATAATGTGTAAGTTCCAAAATTTTTCACTAAATGCAATCATGAAAAAAAATTTAAATCTTAATTAGTTAAGTGATTAGTCAAATTGGCAGAAAGCATTAAGGGTGGGATGATGCAGGAAATATTATGTGAGCCAGATTCTTATTCCCAACTCTCTTTTTGTTGTAAGCCAGACATCTTTAGGGGCTGCTGTTAATTTTTTCCAGTGATTAGTACATCAAAATGACAGCTAACATGTTGCTTACTGAATGCTATCAACTGGTTATTGTATCTTAAATTTCAAAGTTATACCATGAAAAAATTCAGCATGTCCTACTAGTCATGGAACTGATTTTTTTTTAAATATAGACTTTCCAGAGTAGCTTTAGCATTATAGAAGAGAGTCCATATATACACTTTGTCCACTCGCCCCACCTCTAGAGACACCATTTCCCCTATGATTAGTACTGTGCATTAGTATAGCACATTTGCTACAATTGATAAACCAAATTTGATACATTATAAGTTTAAATGAGAGTTCACTCTTTGTGTTGTACATTTCTGTGGGTCTTGACAAATGCATACCATTTGTCATCCACCAATATATCCACCATTATAGTATTCTACAGAATACTTCCATTGCCCTAAAAAAGCCCTGTGTTCCACCTATTCATCGCTACTCCCCTCTCCCTGAATGCCTGGTGACCACCTGTCTTTTTACTCTCTAGTTTTGCATTTCCCAGAATGTCATACAGTTGATTATTCTGAATGTAGCCTTTTCAGGCCAGCTTCTTTCACTTAGCAATATACATTTAATTTCCTCCATGTCTTTGGTGGCTTAAAAGTTTACTTGTTTGGCGGCACCTGGGTGACTCAGTCAGTTAAACGTCAGACTCTTGCTTTCAGCTCAGATCATGATCTCAGGGTTGTGAGATGGAGCCCCACATTGGACTCTGTGCTCAGCATGGAACCTCTATGGGATTCTCTCTCTCCCTCTCCTTCTGCCCCTTCCCAACCCTGCTCTCTTCTCTCTCTTAAAAAAATTTACTTGTTTTATAGAATAATATTCTATTGCATGAATATACCGCAGATTATCTATCCATTTACCACCTATTGAAGGACGCTTGGCTTGATTTTATTTTTGGTAATTATAACTGCAATACATATTTTTGGGGTAGATGATCATAACAGCCTAAGTTTTCAACTCATTTAGGTAAATGCCCTGAAGTGCAATTACTGGATCGTATGTTGGGAGTAGTTTAGATTTGTAAGAAACTGTTACACTGTCTTCTAAAATGGCCATACATTTTCATTTTGACCAGCAATGAATGAGTGTTCCCATTGCTCTACATTTTCTCCAGCACTTGGTGTTGTCAGGTTTTTTTTGGTTTCTAACCATTTTGATGGGAACAGTGGTATCTCATGATCACTTCGCTTTTTCTTTCCCTAATGACATAAGAGGTTAAGCATCTTTTCATACGCTTACTTGCCATCAGCTTATCTTCTTCAGTAAATGTCTGTTCTAGCCTTTTGCCTATTTTTGAATTGGCTGTCTCACTGAGTTTTAAGAGTTCTTTGCAGGGGCACCTGGCTGGCTCAGTTTGTAAAGCATGCGACTCTTGATCTTGGGGCCATTAGGTCAAGCCCCATATTGGGTGCAGAGCTTACTTAAAAAAAAAAAAAAACTAAAAAAAAAAAAGTTCTTTGTATATTTTGGATAACAGTCTTTTAACAAATATGCTTTTTGTAAATATTTTCTTCCAGTCTATGACTTGTCTTTCATTCTCCTAACAGTGTCTTTCACAGAGCAGAAGTTTATAATTTTAATGAAGTACATCAATTTTTTCTTTCATTCCTCACGCTTTGGAAATTTTGTCCAAGATCCCATTGCCAAACCCAAGGTTACCTAATTTTTTTTTTTTTTTACTTTATCTTCTGGAAGTTTTATAATTTTGTATTTTACATTTAAGGATGATCAATTTTGAATTAATTTTTGTGAAAGGTATAAGGTCTCTGTATATATTTATTTCTCTTTTTTTGCATGTGAATGTTCAATTGTTATAGCATAATTCATTGAAAAGACTACCATTTTTTTTCCCCCCTGAATTGTCTTTGCTCCTTTGTGAAAAATCAGTTGATATGTTTGTTTGGGTCCATTTCTGGGCTCTCTATTCTGTTTTAGTGATCTATTTGTTCTTTCACCAGTACCAAAGAGTTCTGATTACTGTAACTTTAAAACAAATCCTGAAGTTGAGTACTGTCAGTCATGTTGGCTACACTGGTTCTTTTGCTTTTACATATACACTCAAGAATCAGTTTGTTATTATCCACAAAGTAACTTTCTGGGATTATGATTGGAATCACATTAAATCTATAGATCAAGTTGGGAAGTTTTTTCTTCTGATCACACTGGATTTAATTTGTTCTTCTTTTTCTAGTTTCCCAAAATAGAAACTTAGATTCTTGATTTTATTTCTTCTTATCCAATATATCTTTTTAATGCTATATGTTTCCCTCTAAGCACTACTGTGTGGCATCCTATAAATTTTGATGAATTGTACTTTCATTTCATTTAATTCAAAATACTTTTGATTTTGAGACTACTTTGATTCATGTGTCATTTAGAAGTGTGTTGTTTAATCTCCAAATATTTGGAGATTCTCCAGCTATCTTTCTTTTACTGACTTCTAGTTTAATTTCATTGTGGTCTGAAAGCCTAATTTGTATGATTCCTATTCTTTCAATTTCGTTAAGATGAGTTATTTGGCCCAAAATGAGATCTTTCGTGGTCAATGTTCAAATGAGTTTAAGGAGAATGTATATTCTGCACTTGTAGGATCTATAAATATCAGTTAGACCCAGTTGATTGATGGCACCCTCAGTTCAATGTGTCCTTATTAGTTTCTGTCTGCTAGATTTGTTAATTACAGATAGCAGGGTATTTATGTCTCCAACAACAGTAGTGTATTTGTCTATTATCCTTTCAGTTCTATATATTTGTCTCATTACTTATCTGTTTTTTATTTTAATTCCAGTTAGTTAACATACAGTGTTATATTAGTTTCAGGTGTACAATATAGTGATTCAACTCTTTCATACATCATCCTGTGCTCATTATGACAAATGCACTCCTAAATCCCCATCACCTGTTTCACCCATCTCCCCCATTCTGCTCCCCTCTGGTAACCATTGGTTTGCTCTCTTCTGTTCCTTGATTTGTCTTTTTATTTTCCCCTTTGTTTGTTTTGTTTTTTTAAATTCCACGTATGAGTGAAATCATAAGCGATTTGTCTTTGACTTACTTCATTTAGCATAATACATTCTAGTTCCATCCATGTCATTGAAAATGGCAAGATTTTAATTTTTATGGCTGAAAAATATTCCATTGCATATATATACCACATCTTTTTTTTATTATGTTATGCTAGTCACCATACAGTATGTCATTAGTTTTTGATGTAGTGTTCCATGAATCATTGTTTGCGTATAACACCCAGTGCTCCATGTAATATGTGCCCTCCTTAATACCCATCCCCGGGCTAACCGATCCCCCGACACATATACACCACATCTTCTTTATCCATTCATCAATCAATGGACACTTGTTGCCTCATTTAATTCTCTGTTCTTAGGCTCAACAGATTTAGAACTGTTGTGTCTTCCTGGAGAATTTACTCTTTTATGATTATGTAATACCTCTCCTTATTACTGATAATGTTCCTTGCTCTGAAATCTGTTTTGTCTGAAATACAACAACTCCCATCTTTTTTTTATTAGTTTTAGTATGGTGTAACTTTCTTCACACCTTTACTTTTAATCTATTTGTTTTATATATATAAACAAGGCACCCCTTGTTTCTTTATATTTAAAGTGTGTTTCAGGATGCCTACGTGGCTCAGTAGGTTAAGTGTCTGCCTTCGGCTCAAGTCATGATCCCAGGGTCTTGGGATGGAGTCTTGCATTGGGCTCCTTGCTCAGCAGGGAGCCTGCTTCTCCCTCTGCTGCTCCCCCCTGCTTGCGTGCTCTCTGACAAATAAATAAGTACATTCTTAATAAAAAATAAAGGGTGTTTCTTGTAGACAACATGCCATTTGGTGCTATTTATTCACTCTGAAAATCTGTCTTTTGTGTATCTAGATCATTCATATTTAAAGTAATTATTGTTAGAGTTGGATTAATATCTATCTACTTTATTTGTAACTTTTTATTCAGTGCTTTTGTTCATTGTTTATATTTTTGTTTTCTCTTTTTTCTGCCTTCTCTGGTTTTAATTGAGCATTTTATATGATTCCATTTTCTCTCTTAGTATATCAATTATATTTCTCCTGAAAAATTTTTTTACTGGTTGCCCTAAAGTTTGCAATATACCCTTCCAACTAATTTCAGTACACTTTCAAATAACACTGTATAATTCATGTGTAAGTGCAGGTACCTTAGAATATTTTTAATTCCTTTCTCCTATCCTTTCTTGCATTCTTGTCATCTTTTTCATGTATGCATGTTATAATCATTTAATACATCATTGTTACTATTTTTAAACTGCTATTTGTAAGATCAAGAATGAGAAAGATAAAATATTTTATTTTACCTTCATTTATTCTTTCTCTAATGCTTTTTCCTTAATGTATACTTGAGTTTCTGATTTATATCATTTTTCTTCTCATTGAAGAATTTCATTTAACTTTCTTGCAAAACAAGTCTACTCTTGATGAATTCTGCATCCACTTAAGCTTTCCTTCAAAGTGAAGGTGAAAAAAAGTCTTTTTTCAAATAAAAAAAAATTGAGGGGTCCTAGTTGAATGGGTTTTTCAACATTTAACTCTACTATTTATTACTTGCTAGGTTTCTGAAGAAAAGTCTGATGTAATTTTTTTTTTTTTTACGTAATTCTTATTCTTGTTTCTCCATAGGTAAATTTCCCCCCTTCTGACTTCTTTCAAGGTTTTCTCTTTGACTTTGATTATCTGTCATTTTAACATATTATGTTTAGGTGTGGACTGGGTATTTATCCTACTTGGTGCTTGAGCTTCCTGTATCTGTGGTTTGATGATATCTGTCATTAATTGGGGGAAATAATCAGTCATTATTACCTCAATGATTTCTTCTGTTTTTTTTATTTCTTCTCGTATTACCTTTTATACTTACATTGCTCTTTTGTAATTGTCTCACCATTCTTGAATATCCTGTTCCATTATTCTGCTCTTTACTTTTCAGTCTGGGAAGTTTCTACTGACATATCCTCAAGCTCCCCTGTTATTTCCTCAGCCATGTCCAGTCTACTAATGAGCTCATCAAAGGCATTCTTTACTTCTGTTACTGGATTTTCAATACCTAGGATTTCCTATTGATCCTTTTTTAGAGTTCCCCTATCTTCACTCACTTCAGCCATCTCTTCTTGCATGTCTCCCACTTTTTTCCATTAGAGTCCTTTGAATATTAATTATAGTTATCTTAAATCCCTGCTCTGGTAATTCCAAAATTTCTGCCATATCTGAGTCTGGTTACGACACTTACCTTGTCCCTACTGACTTTGTTTTTTTGCCTTTTATTTTGCTTTGTACTTTTTTGTGAAAGCTAGGCATCATGTATTAGATAAATGGAACTGAGGGAAAGAGGCATTTAGAATGAGGTTTTATGTTTATCTGGCTGGGAGTGAGGTTGTGTTTACTGTTTCCAATAGTTGCAGGTGTTAGAGTCTATGATTTCTTTTACCATTCTTGGTTTTGTCTCACCTGTTGGCTTTGGGTTTCCCTAGAGACTCCTTCTTAAACAGTCTGAGCCTGGCAGGTCTTCCAGCTGTAATCCCCTGTTATTATACAGGACCCTGTTGATGTGGTGGGGAGGTATATAGTCCATGTTCTAGACCTATGATAAGGACTCAGGCTTTCAGTGGGCCCATGCCCATAGGCTGTGACCTTCACAAATGTCTCCCAGCTCCCCACTCCCTGCATCAGTTCATACAAGAAGGCTCTGGTAATGTACTTTTCTGAGAGGGCAGAGCTTTCTAGGGAGAACAGCATGATCTGGATGTATTTCAAAATAATTACTTTTCCTCTACCTCATTGGGAACAGAAGGGAATTTTTCTCTGATCTTCACCCTGAGGTCCTAGTGGTGCTCCTAGGGATATAACTCATAAAAATGTGGGGCCTTTCAAGCCTAGGGTCCCAGACATTTTTATCTCTCAATTTGGTCCACACTCAATCCCCCCAAATTAAGCAATTACTGTTTAAGTTTTCCTGTCCATCTCTCCATTTTTCAGGGCAGCAGTTTGCCCTGTGATCTCAATTCTCTAATGGATCTAAGAAGTCTTTCAGTTTGATGTTTAGTGTGTTCCACTTTTTTCTTATGAGGATGAGAGTAATGACTTCTAAGCTCATTATAGGTCAGACTAGAAACCAGGAGTTGACTTTTGTTTTTTTCATCAGTCATGGTGCCATTACAGAAAAAGGCTGATAAAAAACAAAGTAGCTCTTTCACTGAGAAATTAAATTTCTGTGTCTTGGGAGTCATCATGGATCAAACTTTTCCAGGCCTAGCAATTTTCTATTATTAGTTTCTTAGGAGATAATAAGTTTTGGGAGAAGTGAGTCCCATTAACCCCAAGATAGGAGATATTGACACGTAAAAGAGAAAGCTGATTTATAAAATAATTAGAAATGTGGTTGTCACAATAATCATGTATTTAGAGTATCTGACATGAATGGATAGGTTATCATGGGAAAACTGATCATAAACTAGGTTGATGAACAAAAGAAATAAGAAATAAATAAGAAAGAGGGAGTTGTATATTCATTCTTATGGCATATTTCCAACAACTTCAACCATCATGAATTACCCATGCCTCTCTGAAGATACTTCTGTTCAGAGATGACCTATACTATACATACTGGGTCATTTATACCAAAGTGCCACTCTCTACTCCCCATTAGTGTTGTTGACATATTACTTAGATAATTTCTGAGTTTTGGGTTCCTTTTTCTGTGTTCAATGCAGACTATTACCTATCTGTTAAGGCAACATCCATTTTGATAAACTTAAATAGCATTTTATCTTATATTCTCTTTAGTCATGGTTATAAAGGCTATGTTTTCAGGTAATATTTGGAACTCCTCTCTTTCATCTTGACCACATGAATTGGTACGTATTTATTGAGTGACTGGCATTTTCCAGGTGTTATGCAAGTAGCAAAGATGAGGTGGTAAGAGAGACCCATCACTGTCCTCATAGAGTCTACTGTTTACAAACCAATTCTTGCAAACAAATGTATTTTCTGCTGCCTCTTATTACCTTCAATTTTAAAAGATGACATTTTTTCACCAGGTATTACAATTATGGAAATATGTGCTATGTTTTCTAAGCACTGTCTTATTACTGAGGACCAATCCATGAAATCATATTCTTTTTACTGATAAATGAAATTGTATAAATTGTAAATTTATTGTATAACCTAAATTGTATAATTGCTTCATTTATTGCATAAATGAAATTGTAAAATGAGGATAATGCCAAATCAGAGGTTGGCTTCTAGTCTCAGAGGTTCTCATTCCTTTTCTCTTCAGTTATTAACTAATGAGTCATCTTGAAATCAAAATTATACTGGCCACGAAGTCCTCTAAAATACAAATACACCAAAGTTGAAATAAATCATTGATCCAATAGTCAGAGAAGTACTCCAGCTTCAGCTTTGTAATTCATATTTGTAACATATTTGTTATAATTTGTTTCAATTTCTCTGCCAGGAATCATGAGGTTAAGAACAGTAAGCAAAAGGTGTTATGATCTTCACTTGATAGACACTAAGTATTACACTTTTTATTAATAGTGCCCTGTTTGGTTAATCAATTTCTTTCTTTAAAATTGAGATAAGTGCTTGTTGATGCAATATCCTTCTTTCTTTTTATACAAGAAAGGTTTAGAGTATACAGGACTCAGTAAATTTCCACAATTTATGATTTCCACAATTTGTCTAATAGAAATAAATGATTATACAGGGTTCACTCTTAGGAGAAAATAATTTTTATATACTTGCATTTGGGCTATGCTTCAGCTTATTTTCAGGCAGTGAGTCACTTTGATTTGAAATGTTGTTGTATGCCCCAGGAGGGATGGTTACCAAACCCCAGTTTAGGATAGGAAAGCAGTACCTTATTCACTCACCCAAAGCATAGGGCAATCAAAGTACAAATGCCATCCAAATTGGAGTCTTTTCCCCAGCTTACGGTTGTTGATATGGTTAAGGGCAGACTGCAGTGAACAAAAGTGCCTGGTATGATTTCAAAGGGCAATGAAGGAACAAACTAAGGCTCTGATACAACCCGTGTTGTAGTTTCCTCAATGAAAAAAAAAATCTAGAGTAATACTGTCCAACAGAACTTATTATAATGATGGAAATGTTCTATATCTGTGCTGCTCAATGTGATAGCTACTAGACATATGGGGATAGAACGGGTTTTTATTGTAGCTAGTACAACTAAAGAATTAAATTTTTAATATTCCATTTTAATTTATTTGAATCTAAATCTTATTTCTCCTTATTGTTAGTGACTACAGTATTGAACAGATGTAGAGAGAAAACCATCACATATAATGGGATAAGATTTGTGGATAATAAAATTACTGAAGAATTATTACACAGAATGAGAAATTACATATAAGAGATTCTTGAAATGAGTAAAAATGGTAATGTATTTCCAAGTCAGCTAAGCTAAGTTCAAGTCTCAGTTCTATTATCTTCTGATTTTGTACAATTCTTTAGCCTATTATGTCTCTCTCAGCTTCACTGTCCTATTGTAAAACAAATTAATAAATATATAGTGATCAATAAACTCCCATTCAGGAAATGTAGCATTTCCAAAATATTTTGCTCTTACTGAAAGAAATCACTAAGTAGTTGACACATGCAGTTTCTAAAGACACTTTGAAGAGAACTTTATTATGAATAATGATATAACTAAACAACACTTAATAAGTTCTCAGAATGTACCAACCACATATATTATGTGTTATCTTGTTTTACCCTCACAATAACTGCATGAATTACATATTATTACGATTAGCTCTATTTTACCATGAAGATATTCAGACTGAATCTCCTCAGTTCCCAAGAAAGTATTCTTTGACGTGTGTTTTACTGACTCCACACAGTAAAATCGTAGGACCTCTCCCACTACAAAATATCTAGATATTCTGGCAACCCCTCCCACTACAAAGTATCTAGAAAAGCTATGAAAAAATACAACAAAGCTCCTATTAAATGCATACCTGAGCATACACAAATGTCAGAGAAATCCCCAAGGGTCAAAATAAATAAATAAATAAAGAGGCTGAAGCATAACTGGCAAGTGAAAAAGCAGCCCAGTGGTTTCTTAAAGATGATACCTAGGGGTGCCTGGATGGCTCAGTCAGCTGAGCGTCTGACTCTTGATTTTGGCTCAGGTCATTATCTTAGGGTTATGAGATAAAGCCCCTCATCGAGCTCTGTGCTCAGTGTGGAGACTGTTTGTCCCTCTCCCTCTGCTCCTCCCCTTGCTCTCTCTCTCTCTCTCAAATAAATAAATAAAAACTTAAAAAAAATGATGACTAAAGTATAAGGAATCTAAGAAACTGGACTTCATTAAAATTAAAATCTTTCTTGTTTCAAAGGACACTATCAAGAAAATGAAAACTGGGGAGGGGGGTGGGAGGATGGGTTAGCCTGGTGATGGGTATTGAGGAGGGCACGTTCTGCATGGAGCACTGGGTGTTATGCACAAACAATGAATCATGGAACACTATATCTAAAACTAATGATGTAATGTATGGGGATTAACATAACAATAAAAAAAAATAAAAAAAAAAAGAAAATGAAAACAACTCATAAAATGGGAGAAAATATTTACAAATCTTGTATCTGACAAAGGATTGTCTTAAAACTCAAAAATAAAAAGCCAGTCCAATTAAAAAGTGGGCAAAGGTTTTGAATCAATATTTTCCTAAAGACAATATGCAAACAGCCAATAAGTATATGAAAAGATGCTCAGTATCATTAGTCAATGGAAAATGCAAATCAAAACCACAATGAGATGCTATTTCACACTCATGAGGATGGCAATAATAATTAAAATAAAACACTAAGTGTAAGCAAGGATGTGGAGAAATTTCTACTTTCATACATTGAAAATTAATGCAATAAATGTAAAGTGATGAAGCTGCTTTGTAAAACAGTTTGGTGCTTCTTCAAAATGTTAAAGCTAGAGTTATCATATGACCCAGCAATTCCACTCCTAGATATACATTCAAGACAAATGAAAAAAAATTATGCCCACACAAAAAAATGGTAATGAACATGTATAGCAACATTATTTACAATATCTCTGAAGTGGAAACAATGTAAATGTCCATAAACTGATGAATGAAAAAATATATGTGGTATGGTCACATAATGAAACATTATTCAGGCATAAAAAAGGAAGGAGATACTGATACATGCTACAGCAGAGATGAACCTTGAAAATATCATGCTAAGTGAAAAAGGTCAGACACAAAAGTCTCCAAGTATATGATTCATTTTATATGATACATCCATAAATCACTACTCCATAGAGACAGAAAGGAGATTAGTGGTTCTCAGGAGTTAGGAGAAGAGGTGATAGAAAATGAGTGCTGAAGAGCATGGGCTTAGTTTTAGGATGATGAAAATGTCTTAGAATTACATGGTGGTGCTGGTTGCACAGCCTTGTGAATATATTAAAATCTATTGAATTTTACACTATAAAGTAAGGATGAATTCTAAGATGTAAGAATTCTATCTCTATAAAAGAAAAAAAAGTCAATAACATTCTAAAGGTAACTAATGATTCAGAAGAAACGAGATAAAACCTCAAGAAATTGGAGCTGAGATGTTCGCATAAAGTCTGGGACATCAAAAGCGATATTTTCATTGAAAGAGGTGGCTATAAAATACCTACCTACTGTCACTTCTTGGAAGAGGTAAAGTCAAGAAATTAATTTTGGATTATGGTGCTGTGGGAGCCTGGCAGAAGGACACACATAAACTCTCAGGCAGAAAACATCCATAAGCCAGGTTTCCCTGCATGTCCACAGATTGAGATAAGCCAAAATTAAACTCCAAATCTAAAATGACTCAATACATAAAGGAGTTAACAATGTTGACTGAAGTCTTCAGGAACAACCAAAGGCATAATTAGAACCCCGAGGATGTCAGGTATTGGGATTATCAGACACAAATATAAGATTGACAATTACAAGTTTAAAGAAATAGCAGGTAATCTGAACATTGTACAAATAACAAGAACTATGTGACCAACAGTGACCAACAGATGCGAGACCAAAAGTGACCAACAGATGCGAGAAAGAAATAAAGTTTCTAGAAATAAAAATATGTATCATCATATATTTTTTAAAAATAGTTGACAATTAGTAAGTTATATTTGTGAAGGAAAAATTTGTTAACTGAAAGATAATTATGGGGAAAAAACTACTTAAACTTAGCATAGAAAGATAAAGATAGAGAAAGAAAGAGACAATTAAGGGATATGGAAGATGGAATGAAAAAAGATACACTATACATCTACTTGGAGTTCAGTGGATGGTGGAAGAATGGGGAAGAGAACATATTAGTAGCTGAGAACTTTTAAAAATTGAGATTTAGGAAGCATAATTATTATTTTTAAGATTTTATTTATTTATCTGACAGAGAGAGACACAGTGAGAGCGGGAACATAAGCAGGGGGAGTGGGAGAGGGAGAAGCAGGCTTCCTGCTGAGCAGGGAGCCCAATGCGGGGCTCGATCCCAGAACCCTGGGATCATGACCTGAGCCAAAGGCAGACGCTTAACAACTGAGCCACCCAGGTGCCCCAGTATAATTGTTTTTTTAAATATCCTTAAGAAGTACAGAAAAAAAGAAAGATTGCCTTCTGAGAAATGACAGAGACAGAAGAGTTGTCTTAAGAGCTTCTGTGAAAGACTAAAGTGGTAGACTATTATCATCAAAACACTGAATGAAAACACCGTCAAATCCATTCTCAAGGACAGATCATATGATATGGTGAAAGTCTTAACAAATTTAAGAAGCTTGAAATCATACCAAGTGTCTTTTCCAACTACAGTGGTAGGTAACTAGAAATCAACAGCATGAAGTGAGCTGGAAAATCTACAAGTATGTGGAAATTAAACAACATTTATGAACAATCGGTAGATCAAAGAAAACATCAAAAGGGAAATCAAATAATATTTCAAAACAAATGAAAATGGAAATACAACATACACAGACATATGGGACACTTCAAAACTAGTTCTGAGAAGGAATTTTATAGTGATAAATGTATATATTGAGAAATTAGAAAGATCACAAATAAATAATCCAACTTTATACCTCAAAGAATTAGAAAAAGAACAACAAATTTAGCCCAAAGTTAGCAGAAGGAAGATAATAATAAAGATCAGAGTAGAAATAAATGAAGTAAAGACCAGAAAAGCAAGAAAAAAGAGCAATGAAATTAAAAGCTGGTTTTTCAAAAAGATAAACAAAACTGACATACCTTTGTGAAACAGAAAAAATGAGATAAGATTCAAATAAATAAAATCAGAAATGAGAGAGGAGAAATGACAACTGACACTACAGAAATATATAGGATCATAGGAAACTACTATGAACAATTAATTATACAGCATAAACTACATTAACTAGAAGAAATAGGTACATCCCTAAATCATAGAACCTACCAAGACTAAATCAGGAAGAAATACCAAGGCTGAAAGACCAATAACGATTAAGGAGATGGAATCAGTAAACAAGAATCTCCCAACACAGAAAACCCCAAGAACAGATGGCTTCATTGATTAGTTCTACCAAACATTTAAAGAAAATTTATACTGTATGGGGACTAACATAACATAATAAAATAAAATAAAATTTTTTAAAAAAAGAAAATTTAATGCCAATTCTTCTCAAACTCTTCCAAAACATTTAAGAGGAGGGAACATTTCCAAACTTATTCTATGAGGCCAGTATTACCCTGACATCAAAGCCAGATAAAAATATTACAAGGAGAGAAAACTATAGACCAATATCCCTGATGAGCACAGATGCAAAAATTCTCAACACAGTATTAGCACACCAAATTCAAGAACTTATTGAAATGACTATTCACAGTAATCAAGTGGGATTTGTCCCTAGGATGCAGGAATGGTTTAATATATGCAAATCAATAAATACAACACACACATTAATAAAATGAAAGCTAAAAATCAGATGATTACCTCAGTATTTGCAGAAAAAGCATTTGACAAAATATATCTTTCATAATAAAAACCCTCAATAGATTGGGTATACAAGAACATGTCTCAACATAATAAACACCATATATGACAAACCCAAAGCTAACATTATACTTAACAGAAAAAAACTAAAAGCTTTTCTTTAAGACCAGGAACAAGACCAGAGTGCCCACTCTAATCATTCTTATTTAATATAGTGTACTCGAAGTCCAAGCTAAAACAATTAGGCAAGACAAAAATATATATATAAGGCATCCAAATAGAAAGAATAAATTTGTTATTTGCAGATGACATGATCTTTTATACTGAAAATCCCAAAGATCCTACTAAAAAACTGTTGGATCTAATCAGTGATTTTAGTCAAGTTGCAGGATATAAAATAAATGCACAAAACCCAGCTGTATTTCTATACACTAACAGTGAAACATCAGAAATACAAATAAAGAAAACTACTTCTTCACAATAGCATCAAAAATAATAAGATACTTAGGAATAAATTTAACCAAGGAAGTGAAAGATATGTACAATGAAAACAAGACTTTGTTGGAAGAAAGTAAAGAAGACACAAACAAATGGAAAGACATCCTGTGTTCATGGATTGGAAAAGTTAACACTGTTAAAATGGTCATGCAATTCAAAATCATCTATAGCTTCAATATAATCCTTATCAATATTTCAATGGCATTTTTTATAGAAATAGAAAAAACAATCCCACAATTTATATAGAACTACCAAAGATCCTTCTGTAGTAATTCAAACAGTATGATACTGGCATAAAAATAGTCACATAGACCAGTGGAACAGAACTGAGAACTCAAATTGAAACCCCTCCATATATGGAAAAATACTATTTGATAAGGGAACCAAAAACATCCAAAGGGGAAAAGACAGTCTCTTCAAAAAATGATACTAGAAACACTGGATAACCACATGAACAATGAAATTGGACCTCTATCTTACAGCACTCAGAAAAATTCACTGGAAAGGGATCAAAAACTTGTACATAAGACTTGACACCATAAAACTCGCAGAAGAAAACTCAGAGAAAAAGCCCCTTGACATCAATCTTGGCAATGATTTTTGGGATATGACACTAAAAGCACAAATGACAACAAAAAAAATCAACAAATCAAACTGAAAAGCTTCTGCACAGCAAAAGAAACAAACAAGAAAATGAAAAGGCAACCTACAGAACGGGAGAAAATATTGCAAATCATGTATCAGATAAGGGGTTATATCAAACATTTATTAAAAACTCATACAACTCAAAAACAAAAAAAGCAAACAATCTGATTAGAAACTGGGCAGACAAAATAAATAGACATTTTTCTAAAGAGGAAATGGCCAGTATCACTAATCAAAAGGTGCTCAACATCACTAATCAGGGAAGTGAAAATTAAATTCACAATGAAATCACCTCATCCTCGTTAAATTGGTTATCATCAAAATAAGAAATAAATGTTGGTGAGGATGTGGAGAAAAGGAAAACTTTATGCACTGTTGGTGTGATTGTAAACTGGTCAATCCACTATGGAAAACAGTATGGCGATGCCTCAAAGAAAAAAACAAAACAAAAATAGAACTACCATATGATCCAGTAATCTCACTCCTCAGTATGTGTCCAGAGAAAATGAAAATAGGTTATCAAAGAGGTATATGGACGCTAATGGATATTACAGTATTATTCACAGTAGCCAAGATATGGAAACAACCTATGTGTCTGTCAGTGGATGAATAGCTAAAGGTGTGTGTGTGTGTGTGTGTGTGTGTGTACTATCATCCTTGAGAAAAAAGGAAATCCTGCCATTTGCAACAAGGATACATATATCTGCATTATATACGGATAGATGTATCTGTATAATATATAGCTTATATGTAGTCTACAGTTTATATTATAGATCATATGATCCTAGAATTGCAAATGGGAATCAATTAGTTGTTCAAGCTTCAGAGATAACTGGAAAAAAAGACTGTATTCAAATCCACAGCTTCTTTCTACTGAGGAATAGTCATTTCATTTTTAACATTAACTAATAATGATCCTAAACCTGTCAGTTTTAAGAGAGTTAAATCCTAGACTTTTATACAGGATATGTAGTCACTGCATTTACTTTTTGTTTGAGTCCCGATTCCATGATTTTTTATGGTTAGTGATTTATTGATAAAATTAAAAGACTGAGAGAATTGACTATTGGATGGGAAAATCACCTTTGAAAATCGACAGAGCTCATGATAAAGCAGATCCTAATGTGCATTAAGTTTTCTTTTAACTAGAGTTACTGCTCAGCTCAATGGTGATCCATGTCCAACTAATGGTTTGTCATCTTCAAGGTGGACAGGAACAAAAGAGATGATTAACTCAAGTAGAACTTCCAGCTTCTCAAAAATAAAAGCATACAACAAAAGGATATGTTCTAATAATTATTGTCGTTCTGTAATATAATTTTTATTTACTTTTTATTTTTTAAAAATATTTTATTTATTTGAGAGCGAGAGAGAGAACACGAGCAGAAGGGAGAAGCAGAGGGAGAGGGAGAAGCAAGTTCCCCACTGAGCAGGGAGCCTGACGCGATGTGATGCGGGGCTCGATCCCAGGACCCTGAGATCATGACCTGAGCTGAAGGCAGACGCTTAACTGACTGAGCCACCCAGGTGCCCCTCTGTGATATAATTTTAGATATAAAGTCAGAAATTTCATAAATTCTGCTATTGGAAAGACCACTTCCCACCATCAACCAATCAATCAATAAGCAAATAAATAATACAGGCAAAACTGACTGTTCCAAACGGCCAAACTCATTTCAAAGAAGTTTCCTTCTTAATAGCTTGGGCTACTGCACTGCCTTCACGCACAGGGCATTGAGATTACATGGAAAACATTTATTTTTATTAGCCTTTCATTTGTTTAATTTCTTTTGGCAGTTGTGGTTTTTACAGCATAGACGATATGACTAATTTATGTTTTCCTAATTGGACAGCTAAATATTCTTGTATATATTAGTTTTGCACAGTGCCTAGATGATTCCAGAGAACTCTAATAAACTAATTAAATAAACCAACACACAAGCCAATTTATGATTCATCCATCCTTCATCTGCTACTGATTTCAATATCCACTCACACCCCTGGTGTGCATGAGTTAGCAGAATATATAAGGAGAAAAGTAACACTATAATAATGCTTTGTATTAGATTTTCTGTGCTGGCTGATAATTAATATTAGCAGGTTATTCTTCCATTAGAGAAAAAGCTATACAATATCCAATGTTGGGCTCAATGCCTTTCATTCCATATTCTGAGGCAGACAAATAGTAGAGTTACCAACTTACTGATAATGGTCTTCCAGCTTCCTTACTCCCTTTCCAAGTTAGGGACAGCTGCTTTCAGTGGTCAGTAAGGAGAAGTGAAGATCTTGTATCTTTTCTAATTTTCTGATTAGAGAGTGAGTTTGAAGAGAGAAGAAGTGTTCAGCCTCTCAGTGGCCTGAAAGCATAGGCATTTGCTTTCTTTAATGTCTCTATTGAAATAACACAACTCTTGCAACAGACAACCATATATTCCTCTTACCAGAATCTTCGTGTAAAATTCTGAAATATTTTATGAACAGGTAGATTTTACAAACATCAGAATACATATGAAATAAATTTATCAGGAAGTTTAATATTACTATCCTGAATTTTTATAATTCTTCCTAAAATCTTAAACATGGCGATCTACTCAAAGTGTTTAAAAATGCTTTAGTTTTACTTTGTAATCAACTGCATTCCAAAGAGTTACGCTAAAAACAGGAAACTGAAAACCTTGGTGATTATTATCTAATACATAATCCCCAAGAATTAGAGAAAATGTAAAATTACCTACAAAAAATCATTGTAATCACCAATAGATAAAATTTGCTTGCTCTCCTTTGTTTGGTTTAAGTATTTCCTTTTCCCAGAATTTCTGTAAACTGCCGAACTAAATCGTAAATAAATTTAACTGTCTCCTATATAATGGGCAATCAGTAAGCCTCAGGGAAGTCTATATATTGCCATCTGCTGGTTGGTTTTCTGAGGTTTCATTATCCGTCTAGGCTTTTGAAGGTCACGTTCAAAATACAAATCTCCACAAATAAACTTAATTGTACAAAGTGAGAAATGATCCATTTTATTTTATTAGATTTCCAGATCACAGCTTGAACATTGGAAGTAATTAGCCATGCCAATGGATATAGTAGCTTTATTAAGTGGCTTGTTAATCTCACCTCATTAATTACGGCTCTTAACTTTAAGTTGCTGTGTATTTGAGTAGCCAGACCAACAGTGAACAGACCAGGGATGAGGGAAGAAAAAAAAAAGAACTGCTGGCTAGCACCTGCAGGGGGTGACACCTCTTATGAGACACATGTCATGAGGCATTTCAAAGTATTCTTGGCAGGTGTATCATAAACAGATCCTCAGCCTATGCCAGGGTGCTTGGCCATTGTAATTAAAGTTACATTATAAAAAGCTCTGGCTGTTTCCTTCTTCTGAAAAATGCTGACAGAGACTTCCTCCAACAACTATGACAATATTTCCAACACCTCTGCATTTGCTATTCCTGTGGCTGCAAACAGCACCATCCACCTTTACATTAGTTACAATGCAAATTAGAGAGAGCAGCAAGACACAACCAGCATAATTGTACATGGGACAGGACAGTGTGCCTTTGGGTCAGATGGCAGCCTCTTCTGAGATTGACCAGGGAAGGAAAGACCATTTGGTTTTTTAAAACCTGAAAGGGAAAGCAGTTCTCTGAGGGAGGAATGAACTCACACTGTAATATCACAAGTAAGGATAAAACATAAAGAAGGTTGCTAAAGCTTAAGGATATGAAGCTTCAGTATGATAGCAAAAGAGGGTAGGTAATTTTATTTCATCTTATAGAAATTTTAAAAATTTGGTAGAGAACTATGCGTCTGGAATGGCTAAATACCTGGAAAAAGAGGAAGAATTAAATGACTCTCTTAAGACTTGCAGTCACCTAATTGTAAATGATAAATGCATGCAATAACACTCCAGTACTCTGTATCTAAACTTAGTAGTTATAAGAACTAAATATAGTGACAAAAGGTAACAGCTGCTTTGCTTTCCCCACCACTAGAAGACAATATTAGATACTTTTAAAAATGGTGCAGATGGGTTACTCATGGGAACATAAAACTAATAGCAAACATTGTAACTAGGAATAGGACAGGAAAGAACACTGAGAATTTGCTTTTATAATTCTGTTTCCCTTCCTCAGTCCTGGCATACCAGCTTTCCTAACTCTTAGAGAGGCTCCTTACAGACTTATTTTAACTATGTGTTCACAAAATCTTGCCATAAAAGGAATTGTCTGAAATTGTTAAGCATAAGGTACTTCCCGTCAGATTCAGTTGCTTTAAGTAAAGAATGTTTTCCTTGTCATGATGAGCACCAGGTGATGTATGCAATTGTTCAATCACTATATTGTACACCTGAAACTAACAGAACACTGTATGTTAAGTGGATTAATATAAAAACCTAAAAAGCCCCCCAAAAATAAAGTTATGAGGAAGAGCAGCAAAAAAAAAGAATGTTTCCATTTTAATTATTTAAAAAAATGCCTCATTCTTCATTCTTCCATGTGTTTGTGAAATTCCTTTCAGTAGTCATGTAGTCATTCAATTCATTCCCACCAAACTGTTTATTGAGTACCTATTCTCTGTGCCAGAGACACAGCAAATACTGGACATAGAAAAACTGAACAAGTCAGACATAACTTCTCCCCTTATGAAATGTATTCTAGTGGGTAGTCAGATAATAAAGAATTAAACAAATTGATGAATAAATATATAGACGTGAACATGAACAAATTTGTGGAACAAAAGAAATATTGAACAGAGCTAATCTGGGATATTGCAATTTAAAAATGTGTACACACAATAAATAAGTAATATAGCCTTGCAGAAAGACATTGTGAATGCACATATGCACTTGAGTCTAAAGGGGATGGTTTTTAATGCTTAACCTCTGTGCATAAATGTCCTTTTCTGTAAATTTAAGATAATTTTTGCACATACTTTATAACCAGAGTTATGTGACAGGAATATTCAGTTTCGTGACCAAAAAAAAAAAAAAAAAAAAAAAAATCCAGGCTTAACCTCCTGGACGTTACCTACTTCGACCCTATAGAATTTTGACATTGTCCTACCACCATATCTGGGTGCCTTTGTTGGAACCTAGAGGCCCCTTCATCATGCTGCTGTCTTGAAGGACTGTGTATCCTAACTTTGCATGATGAAGGGAAGGCTAAAATTCTAGACTTGACTAGAGAGACTTGATATATAAAAACAAGATAATATGGGGAGGGAGGACAGAAAATACCAATTGTTTGCAAGAGAAATGGAACTTCATATCCATTAGTATGACTGGCATAGGGTGTATAGGTATGACCACTTTGGAAGACTGACTGGCAGAACCCACTCAACATGCTCAACCAAGCTGAACATGTACATACCCACTAATTCTACTTCTAGCAAAATATCCAACAGAAAAAAATCTATATATTTCAACAAAAGACACGTATTAGAATTTTCCCAGCAGCTCTGTGTGTAATAGCCCACAACTATAAACCACCCAAATGTCCATCAATAGCTGAATGGATAAAGTGTGGTATATTCATTCACAGGACGCAGTACTACACCACAGAAAGGAAGAATGAAGTACAACCACATGAAGAATATGGAGAAGCCTCACAGACGTGATACTGAGCAAAGGCAACCAGGCACAAAAGAGTAAGTGTGGTAGGAGTCTCCCTGCAGGAAGCAGAAAAGCAGGGAATAATAACCAATGGCAATAGAAGACAGAAAGGTGGCTATATTTGGGGGATGATGGGACTGGAAAAGTGAAAACGGGGGGCTTCCAGGTCACTACTATTTTTTACTTTATCTGGGTGCTCAGTATAGGAACATATTTGTTCTGTGAACTTTCAACCATATATGTACACTTACACATAGCATATATTAAATTTTGTTGTACTTCAAGTAAATATTTTTATAAAAAACAAAACCAGGAAATACTGAGAGCCTTCAGAATGCCTAGGTGTCCCTGTCTGTCCTCAGAGTTAATACCTGTTGAGCCAGTCTCAATGCCATAGGAACCTGATTCTTTTCCCTGTATCCCCAGCCTTCTATGAAATATCAGCCGCTTCTGGAATCATTGGCAAGTTTTTCTCTGCCATTGCCCTTCCTTTACCCTTACCATAGTTCATCCATTCACTTTAAAGTCAAACTGTGATAACGATTCATGACTAAAGATCCATTATTTTAATTGACAAGTTTCCATTGCAGATTGCAGTGTGTTACTATTTCTGAGACTCGATGGGGAGACAGGAGTGCTTTGGGGGCTCTAGTAATAGTAGTTTTAGAAATAGCAGGTGAGCAGCTCTACTTCTCCTGGGGAATAAATACTAACTTGTGGATGGAACAACTTTTGGGAATTGGGGGTCAGGGTGAGGTGCCAAGCCAAAAGAAATGGAATAAACCAGTGCCTTAAAGTGTCTGCAAGGTTGCTTAACATGGAAAACCTTTTCTCCTCTCTCCCCCCATAAGTCCCTTAGTAACTTCCTATGATTTTTCCACATTCAGTTTTCCTTCTCCCAGACTTGACTTCAAAATGTACTTCATGCCATCTCTCCACAGTCCAGTATGATATTGAAGAGGAACAATCCCTCTGTTCTGTAATCTTTAGTAGCAGGACTAGCAGTATTCTTTTTATCCTAACAGCTCATACTTTGAATTACAATTTCACTTCTACTTACAAGGATTCCCTTAGGTAGCCTTGTTAAGTTATGAATGGAGAAAACACCATTTCAGGCTGTTTTTCAAGCCATGTGTGTCCAACCCCCATCATTCCCTCTGCCTTCTCCATCCGTTGTCCTGTTTCCTGTAGCATCATTAGAATGGAATGATTGAACTCCGGTTTCACTTGAGCTGGCATCCCGTGAAGTTGTTCCCTATGAGGCTAAACATCTGCCCAGGTATTTCCATGTTCCGTTCTGCCTATGATGTTATAAAGTATAAAATATATGTCCCACTAAAGTTCTTGTTAATGAAAACAGCAACCTGATGGATGGGATAAGCAATCAGCAGTCTCAGGGTTCCAGTGTATCATTAGCTTTTCTGCTCTTTGGGGGGATAAAATTTAATCAAATTGGGGCAATTTGATTTAAGACTCATACCTGAACATGCCTCTTAATTCTAGGGGATATTAAAGGTAGTGTTATTGAGGACAGCCTAATATAAGGAGAAATATGTCCCTAGGTGAGGATTAATACAACCTGTATCAATATAGTTTAACTTTTGAGACTAGGATTTGGAGCCCTGTGTCAATATGACTTAACTGTTTATTCCAGAGAGAAAAAAGCCTTAAATCAATATATTGCTTTGCTGTTTGCTTCAAGAAATTCTTGCAACCAATCCGACCAGGCTAACAGTTTGCTTCTGTGGGCAAACAGCTTTCCTACTGGGACAAGAGATTGCCAACTTGAACAAACAACTCACTTTTTGGTAAACAGTTTACTTATCAAGTCTTTATACAAGACCCTCATCTTACTGTATCCACAGATCCTAACTATTTATGTCACAAATCTGTCCAATTCCATTTTTTTCCTACCTTGAAAGAGTCTTAATCCACTTGAGCTCAAACCTGAGTCATCTCCTGACTTTCCACTTCTGGTATGCTCCTGAGACACTGTCATCCATCCATCCATCCATCCATCCATCCACCTATCTAGGTACTATTCTTTCTTACTCTAGAAAATCTGACAAACCTAGTCTTGTTTGATCATTAAGTTTTTCCAGTTGGCTCTTTGGAAGACTATAGTCAACAAGCAAGAGAAAGGAATGTTACTATATTAAGGTTGGGTTATCGATAATAAAAAATAATCATTGTATTTTAGCTACAGTGAATGCATATTCAATGAATTTGTTTCTTTCATATGTCTTCATCTTATTAGTCATAAATATTTTAGACGTTAAAAGTTGCTAGATATATAAGCATCACCCAACTGTTTAAAGGGTTCGACAAAAAAGAAAATGAACTTTTTGATTCCACAGAAAGCACCTTAAGTCAAAACATTTGTGAAGCTGGGCCTTCATTAGCATGATTAATCAGACTTCAGGTAGATGTTTCTTCAGGAAACTCCAGGCTCAACTTGGGGAAAATTTAAAGATGGTCTCCTGTCCTTTTTCATGTCTACACACCACCCAAGAAGAGAATACTCAACTCCAATCTAATGTAATCATCTACTTGCTCAGATATGTGATAGTACTAGAGTACAAGAAGGGTTTTGAATACTTAATAAAATTATGATTGAAAAAGCAAGTCTTCAAACATTAGCTCACTGAAAAATTATTTTGAGGGGGGTCTTACTCCTGGTCTAGGAGGCCATGACAGTAGATCATTCTTGGAAAGTTATTTTTAAAAATTATCCTGCAGGTCTCCATAAACAACCTGATGATTTGAACACACAAATATTTGAATGGTACACCTGACATTATACTACTTAAGGCTCAGGAGAAATGTTAAAGTAATATCTATATCACAATGTCAAATTTACCAAGAACTAAATCCCCATTAAAATCTTTTGAAATGACTGAACTAAATCTTTAGGCTCTCAAAAAAAGTTCTTGTGGTGATACTATGAAATCTTCTGCTATATTTTAAAGAGCTAAACAATATAGATTCAAATTTATTAAGGAAATCTGACAAATGTCAGAATTAATAATATACACAGGAATATTATTATATATGTATAGGAATAGTCACCCATGAAAAGTGAAAAAAATCCTGCCATTTGCAACAACATGGATGGACTTTGAAGGCGTTAGGCCAACCGAAATGTATGACAGAAAAAGAAATACTGTATGATCCTACTTATATGTGAAAGCAAAACAAAACAAAACACCAAACTCATAGAAAAAGAGATCAGACTTGTGATTACCAAAAGCAGAGGTTGGAGGGAGGCAGACATTGGAGGAAAGTGGTCAAAAGGTACAAACTTCCACTTATAAGATAAATAAGTAGTAGAGATGTAATATTCAACATAAGGACAGTAGCTAACACAGCTGTATGATACACAGGGAAGTTGTTAGGAAAGTAAACCCCAGAGCTCTTATTAGAAGAATAAATATTTTTCCTTCATTTTTCTTTCTTTTCTTTAGTATCTATATGAGACATATGAGAAAATGGATATTTACATTTCCCTAATGATTAGTGATGTTGAACATCTTTTTATGTACTTGTTGGATTTTCACGTATTTTCTTTAGAGAAATGTCTATTTAGTCATTTTTTAAATTGGGTTTCGGTTTCTTTCTTTTGTTTTGTTTTTTGCTATTGAGTTGTAGGAGTTCTTCATATATTTTGGGCATTAACCCCTTCTCAGGCATATGTTTTTTCTTTTTTTTTCCAATTCTGTAAGTTGTCTTTTCATTTTGTTGATGGTTCTTTTGCTGTGCAGAAGCTTTTTAGTTTGATGTAGTCCCACCTGTTTATTTTTTATTTTGCTGCTTGTGCTAGTTGTCATATCCAAAATATCCTTAACAAGACCCATGTCAAGGAGCTTTGTTCATATATTTTTTTTATATTTAAGTATTTTATGCATTTCAAGTTTATTTTTGTGAATGGTGTAAGATATGGGTCCAGTTTTATTCTTTTACATGTGAATATACAATTATCCCAGCAGCATTTATTGGCTCCCTTGTCAAATATTAGTTGACCATATATACTTGGGCTTATCTTGGGACTCTTGATTCTGTTCCGTTGATCTATGCGTCTGGTTGTTTGTAATATATTCTCTTTTTTTTTTTTGGTAAAGGTCTTACTTATTTGAGAGAGAGAGAGTTCCAAGTGGGGGAAGGGACAGAGGGACAAGCAGACTCCCTACTGAGTGTGGAGTCTGACTCGGGGCTCAATCCCAAGACCCTGAGATCATGACCTGAGCCGAAGGCAGATGCTTAACCTACTGAGCCACCCAGGTGCCCCAGGTGTCTATTTTTATCCCATTATCACACTGTTTTGATAACTACCTTTATTGTATAGCTTGAGGACGGGAAGTGTGATGCCTCTGTTTTGTGGGCTTTTTTCAAAGACTTTTTATTTGTCAGAGAGAAAGAGCACAGCACAAGCAGGGGGAGTAGCAGGCAGAGGGAGAAGCAGGCTTCTCGCTGAGCAAGGCGCCCAATGTGGGACTTGATCCCAGGACCCCTGGGATCATGACCTGAGCTGAAGACAGACACTTAACCAACTGAGGCACCCAGGTAACCCCATGTGCCTTTTTTCTCAGGGTTTTGTTTTGTTTTGCTTTTTGTTTCTGTTGTGTTATTTGAGGTCTTTTGTAGTTCCACATAAATTTTAGGAGTGTCCTTTCTTCTGTAAAAAGTGCCTTAGAAAACTTGTTGGAGAGTGCAGTGAATCCATAGATGACTTTTGGTAGTATTGACATTTTAGTAATATTGTCTTCCATTCATTTGTGTCTTCAATTTCTTTCATCAATGCCTTGTAATTTTCACTATAGGGATTTTCCATCTCTTCAGTTAAGTTTATTCCTATTCTACTGTTTTTGATGCTACTATAAATGGGATCATTTCTTTTTCAGAAATTTAATTGTTAGTGTATAGAAACACTACTGTCTTTGTGTGTTAATTTTGTATTCTGCACCTTTCCTGAATTCGTTGCCAGATTACTTTTTTCTTCAAATCAAATTGTTGACTTGCTTTGCTTGGAATATAAAGTTGCACTTTAACGGAGCCTACATGTTGAAAATTACTACAAACTCAAATATTCTTGATATATAAGTTGCTTCTACTAGTGCTGTTTTAGTAGTTACAAACTGGTATTTTTTTAAATTCCAGTAAAGTTAACACACAGTGTTATACAAACTGATTTTTAATGAAAGAACACAAGCATTAGGAAACAAATAAAGATAGTAACAAGTACCCACTTCGGTGCTCTAAAATGTTCTCATATGTGTATCCCCTTCATTGCCCTTAAAAGTACACACAAATAAGAAAGATCCTTCAAATATTTGCTTTTTCACACAGTTTCTGCATCCATAAATAATTGTTGCCTAGATCCATTATTTCATGAGGGATGAAAAAAATGGTGATTTTCTATCTTCATCTTATCTGATTTTATTCATTATAATTCTTCTATAAAGGAGAACATTCCTTAAAAACTCCTTGATTAACATGAAATATAGTTTTATATGATAGGCAGAATAAATCCTTGGTTATCTCTTAATTACCATTTTTAATAATTATGAACTAATGGCTTATTATTTTTGTTGTGTTTTATTCCGTTCCTGTGATTAATCTTTTTGATACTCAAATCATTTCATCTTAGGAGTTCCTTCTGTTGTTTGCTATGCCCTTTTAAAAATACATTTCTTACTATAGTAGTATATGTATATAACATAAAACTTATAATTTAACCATTTTTAAATGTACAGTCCAGTGGCATTAAGTACATTCATAATGTTGTGAAATCATCATTGCTATACATTTCCAGATTTTCATCATTCCAAACAGAAACTTGTACCCATTAAACAATAATTCATTGTTGCCCCCTCCTTCGACCCTTAATAAATCCTTTTGTGTCTCACTTACTTCAATTAATATAAAATTTTTATGGTTCATTCGTTTTAGCATACATCCCACTTTCACTCCTTTTTGAGGCTGAATAATATTCACTGTATTTTTTTTTAAGATTTTATTTATCCACTTGACAGAGAGAGGGAGAGCAAGAACAAGCAGGGGGAACAGCAGAGGCAAAGGGAGAAGCAGGGCCCCTGCTGAGCAAGGAGCCCGACGTGGGGCTCAATCCCAGGACCTCAGGATCATGACCTGAGCTGAAGGCAGACGCTTAACTGACTGAGCCACCCAGGTGCCCCTCACTGTATTTCTATGCAACTTTTTTTATTATTATTTACTCATCTGTTCATAGGCCCATGGGTCATTTCCACACTTAGGCTATTGTGATTAACGCTTCTATAGACACAAGTGTACACTATTTTTCTTAATCCCCGATTTCAATCCTTTTGAGATACACCCAAGAGTGGAGCTGCTGGATGATATGATAATTATGTTTAACTTTTGAGGAACGACCCAATTGTTTTCCACAATAGCTGTACCATTTTACATTCACACCAACAATGCACTACAGTTCCAGGTATTTCAAATCCTTGCCAAATTTTATTTTTCTTTTTTTAAAAAGTCAATCTAAGAGTTATAACCTAGTATCTTGTTGTGGTTTTGATTTGCATTTCCCTAATAATTATTTTGAGCATCTGTATGCATATTGGACTTTGTACATCTTCTTTGGAGAAATCTCTGTTCAATCTCTTGTCCGTTTTTTAATTGGGTTGTTTTTTGTTGTTGAGTTTGAGAAGTTAACTATACATTCTGGATTTAATCTCTTACCAGATTTGTGAATTACAAATAATTTTTCCCATTCCATCGTTGTCTTTTTTCCTGTTGATATTGTTGATTTTATGCACAAAATTTTTTAACTTTTATCAAGTCCAATTTGTCTAATTCTTTTTAAGATTTTATGTATTTATTTGACAGAGAAAGACAGCAAGAGAGGGAACACAAGAGGGGGAGTGGGAGAGGGAGAAGCAGGCTTCCCGCTGAGCAGTGAGCCTGATGCGGGGCTCAATCCCAGGACCCTGGGATCATGACCTGAGCCGAAGGCAGACGCTTAGCGGCTGAGCCACCCAGGCCCCCAATTTGTCTATTTTTTTGTTATTGCCTGTGACTGTGGTGTCATACCTATGAAATCATTTCCAAATCAATGTCATGAAGCTTTGTCCTTAGGTTTTCTTCTAAGAGCTTTATGATTTTAGCTCTTCAATTTAAGCACTTGATCCATTTTGAGTTAGTTTTTGTATATATTATTAGGTAAGGGCTCAAAGTCATTTTTTTACATGTAGACATCTAGTTTTCCCAGCATCATGTGTTGAAAAGATTGTCCTTTCCCCCATTAAATGATTTTAGCATTCTCATTGAAAACCATTTGACCTTATAGGAAGGGTTTATTTCCGGGCTCTCTAATCTATTCCATTGGTCTACATGTCAGTACCACATTGTTTTGGTTACTATAGCTTTGTAATAAATTTTGAGATCAGTAGTGTTAGGTAATTAACTTTGTTCTTTTCAAGATTATTTTGACTATTCAGGGTCCTTTGAGATTCCATGGAAAATTTAAGATGGGTGTTTCTATTTCTGAAATTAAATTAGATTTTTTTATATGTCTGGAATTTTTGTATTTCTGGAATCACAACATTGTTAGGAATTTTAATAGAGGTTACACTGGATCTGTAAATTAGGTAGCATGAACAGACAATATTGTTTTCAATTCATAAAAATGGAATGTCTTTCCATTTATTTGTTTTCTTCAATTGCTTTCAGAATTTTTAATTTTTTTTTTTTTTTTTAGTTTTCACTGTACAATCCTTTTAATTCCTCCATTAAGTGTATTCCCAAGTGTTTTACTCTTTGTGATGCTATTGTAAATACAATTATATTCTAAATTTCCTTTTTGGGTTGTTCACTGTTAGTGTATAGAAATGCATCTGATTTTTGTGTGTTGATTTTGAATCCTGATACTTTGATGAATTTGTTCATTAACTTTGGTTTTTTTTTTTTTTTTTTTTTTTTTTGGTGTGAAATCCTTAGGGTTTTCTACAAATAAGATCATGTCATCTTGTGAAAGGAGACAATTTTACCTCTTTCTTTTCAATTTTTGAAAAGACATCCTTGTCTAGTTCCTGACCTAAGCAGAAAATCTTTTTCCATCATCTTTTTCCATCATTTGAGGAGAGTAGATAGAAAACTGGAGTCCATGGATATCTTTGCAGTAAAACATTTAAGAAATGGAAAGGCAAAGAAAATACAACTGCCTGAACAGTTAAACTGAACAGAAAACCACAACCTACAATAAACAGTTCAAACACAACCTGTTTTTCCCTGCCTCACCTAATGTTTTAAATGATTTGGTTACCTGCCTGAGGCAGTGTGTGTAGGCTTTCCAATTTTAAAGTTACTGCCCACTTTTCCATGCTCTAGTCTTTGGAAGGAAGTCATTATGCTGAGCCTACATTTAAGAAGTGGAAAGTCATGCTCTTCCTCCTTGAGGACCCCATTTATCTACATAAATTATTTGGAATTCCTTTGCATGGGAGATTTGTCTCTCTTTAGCTTATTTATTTATCCAATCATTTTATTTATATCAATATCAACTTGTGGGTATTTATTTTACACTTAGGGTTAAATTGCAATACTTTATTTATTTATCAAATTGTAATAGCTTTGGCAATAGGGAGTACCTTCAGAGAAGCTTGTGTCCCTGTGGCATGCCTCCATTATTGTGGGGGTTTTTTTCTTGGTAGTTCCTTACTTTCTGGTACTGCATAATGCTCAGACTCATCTTGTATATTCCCTGCCCTAGTCCTAGAATCAACCACTTCTCCAAGGAGCCCTGCCCCCTTTTATTGGAGAATGGTATTAGAAAGTGAGATCTGGATATGAGACATGCTCATTGTTATTGATCCCTCAGATTATAGAGCAAGAAATATATTATGTGTAAATTGTAACATGTTATATATACATTTGTCCATAAATATTTCTATACGAACAACTTGTATTTATATTAAGATAAACATGACTTCATACTGATGTCTCTAAATCTAATCACTTAGCACATGGGTCATTCTAGCCTTCTCCCCTTGGTTATCTGTAAATTCCCACTCCTGAGGTGTCTTTTTAATGCATCATCTACTCCATGGAGGAATCCTGCTTGATCTGTCCTGATGTTGCTGTCTGTCATGTGTCTAAGTGAAAGCATGATGACTTTCTACTTGGTGTGGTCACTGCTTAAATCCTGAGCCTTTGGTGCAGCTGCTTTCAACAGAAACTGATTGTTGGTGTAAATATGTGTCCATCCTCTCCAGGAGCCCACCCTTGTCTCCAGGTCCCCAAAAATGCCGACAGTAATACTCTGTTAGCAAGAACTCTATTGATTTTGTGATGCTCTTCTACTTTCTCAGGAAAAATGGTCTCTTGGTGTTTTATCTGTGGTTCAACCTGTAGTTGCAGGGTTACCTCCAGGGATTATGTTGTTATCATAAGTCCACATATTAGGCTTAAAGCAGAATGGATTCAGGTTGTTGTTTTTTGTGGTTTTTTTTTGTTTTTGTTTTTGTTGTTTGTTTTGTCTACAAACATCCAGATGCATGTGCCCTCTGGGATGGGCTACATTAAAGGATCAGGAATATAGGAAGAATCTCCTCTGCAATGAACCAGCTTGTAATTATCTTAAGTGAAAGTCAAATGCATGCTGTTGAAATATTAGTTCATTGACTTTGTAGGTGGGATAAGAAGTTTGGACACACTCCCAGATTTATTCTGGGAAGCTACATTCAAATTTCAATTCAATTCCTAGTTAATAAAGAGAAAAATGCATGTGAGGAAACTGTCCTACATTTCAACTTACATTATTGGTTGGATTTCTAGTCCTTGGTCCTTGTGCCTTTCTTCCAGACAGTTAATCATAGCAGCTACTGGTTTCCTACTTCCTAAATTGCTTTTCTCTTTTTCTCAGCATATTATTACTTTTACCAGATTTCTCTCATGCTTCACTCACATAGCTCTAACTCTACTTACCTATTTCTCACTTTCTGGTCTCTCTGATGAGCAGAGCCTTTTTTCTATTCCCTTAGAATTAATTCTTTTTAAGTAAGATTAACTCCGGTAGTGCCAAGGTGCAAGTGAGTAAGTACTCACCATTCCTACTGCCTTACTTAGTTTGGAAAGATTTTATGCTCCCTATTCCTCTGCTTTGTTGCAACACACCATGTGGCTTTTGCTAATGTTGAAGGTAACAATGTGTTTTTAATCTAATTTACTAATGTAGAACAGCTTTCTTCTGAATCACAGTGGTGTAACCATTGACAACCAGAGCTTTGGCTCATGTTGAGTGTGAGTGCGTAGGATCAGGAAATAAAATTTTCCAGTATCTCACTATCCCAATTTAATCTTTATCAATCTTAGTGAATTAATTAGCAAGTAGTAAGTGGTGCTATATCAGTAAATGTTTATGAACAATTGTGTAGTTTCTTTGAATGCTTGTCGTCCAAAAGCCATGCCATCGAGTTCAACCAGGCTTTTATTGTTGTTCTCACTTATTTTATTGGATTATTTTTAGACATTCTTCTCCACATCCTCCATTTCAGTCTCATGTTAACAACTGACATTATCCCTTATTCACCTAACACTCTTTTTTTTTTTTTCCTTTCCCTCTAGATCTATGCTCTTATGCTTCTTTTCAGGGGAGCAGTGTCTTACACTCTAAAGTGAATCTCCTCTATCTTCATTCTTTATGTCATGAGACCCTCCTGGGGTCATCTACAACATTTCTGTCTCCTCTCTTTTCTGCTTTAAAATAAGCTCAAGTCTCCTTTCATTTAGGAAAGAAAAAAAAAGCATGACTATCTTGTGCTTTGAGGCTACCATCTTATTCTCCTTGTGTTTGTTGCCAGTCTCTTAAATCTTCGCTTTCCATGTCCCACCAGCCATTCTCACTGGCATCCTGAAATCTGGCTTCCCTCCCATCACTGGACCGATAATGCTCCTGCAGAGGTCACCAGTGGCCCTGTCATCAATTTCACGACATCCTGACTGCTCATTATCTCTGTCTTGACATTGTTGGATTGAGCTTTTGAAACTTTTCTCTTGGATGGTCTTCATGACACAATAGTGCAGTGTTCCCTTTACTTCATTGTTTCCCCTTTTACAATTTCTTTCTTCTTCTTTTTATCTCCCTACTCCCTAACTACAGTGTTCTGAAAATTGGTCCTCATTAACTCTGTTTTCTTTTATTTACACTGTCTCCTACCTATAAACTCATCCACACTCAGCAGTTCAACCATGGAGATGATTTAAGGTCCCTATCTGTAGGCAAGACCCATCTCCTGAATTTCAGCCCTGGATTACCTACTGGCCATTTACATTTGGTTACACCCCTTCATCTCAAACTGAGAATCTCTAAATTAGAAGTAATTCTCTTTCTCTGGCCCCTAAATTGACTCATCTTCCTATTTATGTACTTCTGATAGGATTTTTATTATTATGCTTGATGCACAGGCTATCCAAAATGTCAGATTTTTGTGTGTCTCCATTTCTCTTTCTGTCCATATCACTTAGATCTCTTCTTTTTCAGTCTTATGGTGTCCAATATTGCTCATGACTTGGCTTACCGTGCCTGGTTTGTTGCCTTAAACTCTTAAGCAAGAGCCCTAATCTACAACTTCTTTTTGTATCAAAATGCACTTGAAAACTGAGAAGATCCTAATTTTCTTACAGTAACACTTTTATCCCAAAACAAGCTCTTCTCAAAAAGAATATATGGCTTCCTTATGGCTTGTACAAGAAACACCTAACTATAAAAGTCTTTGAATGACAGATAAAAAAATATGGGAATATTTTTAGGGGTCTTTATTTGGGAAGCTATGTAAAAATAATGAAGAATAAAAAAATTAATTTTCTTTAAGTATATTTTGGTGGATGGGTTAGTAAGGTTGAGGCAGGCATACCATCTGGGAGTTAAATAATCCTCAAATGAAGTGATGGATAAGAACTTAAAATGATATAGTGAAAAGACCAACTTAAGAATGGAGAAATCATCTAGTGTTAGAGATTGATGTACGGGTTGTGGGGATGAGGGAAAGGAAAAAAACTAGAAATACCTGCCAGTTTCAAGGATGGTGATATGTAAAACTGTGGGAAAATTAAATATATAGGAAAGTAGGAAAATAGAACTGTATGGGGACAGAGAAAGTTTGTGATTTCCATTTTAAATATATAGTGTTACTGATACTCTCAAGTAATATGTCAAACAGACAACCTGAGATATGTTAGGAACTTTTAAACATGGGATTCCTTCTCTGAGCAATTTTCATGGTTTTTCCTAAAAGGAAAGATCATAGAACCATATATGGATAATAGTCCTTTAAGCTTGAGAGGGTGATCTGCCACTTTAGAGCGAGTAGGCCCTAAAGATTTCAATCATACATCATGGTCAGAAAGAATAATCACATACAATAAATTATTGGAATTAAGATAAATATAAAAAAAGATTCCTTTATGCATGACCATATTCCTATCTTGTTTCTTCTAGAGTCAATCAAGGAGGTGAGGAAAAGAGAGGAGCTGTTAATTCATTCTCATTATTTATGTTCCAAGAAGTGTCAGTTGACGTTTCTTGTTTGTATGATGTTCACACTTACTACCCTTTCCAACTGCTAATTCATTTATTACTCCCCTGTTCACTTTATCTTTATTGGTATTGGAGTTTCAATCATGACTTTTATTTTTAAAGCAATGTTTTTGCTAAGAAACACACACACACTCTGAACACCATCACCTCCATGCAGAGCTGCCACTCTGGCTTTATGTACCCTTTCAAAATTAGTTACTGTTTTATAAGTAAAATTTCAACAATTTTATACCTGCCCAACTCAAGCAGACTGGTTCCTATCTAGGCCTCAGAATTTCAGCCCAAATTCTAGGCAAAAAAAAAAAAAAAAAATTACAAATGTGACAAAAACACATAATAGAAATTTAGAGTGGATGGGAAAAGAGTAAGAGACAGAACCCAGGCTCTTAGGCCAATATTAACCATCCCACTGCACAGGAAGCTCACAAGCAGAACCTGACTCCTATGAGACCGGTCCTCCAGCCTACGACACACTTTAGGATAGACTGAGACACAAACCTGGTAACTTTAAGGCTCAAACATTTTCACTTCTAGGAAGTGAACTCTTTATTGGGAGCAGGACTTAGAAGGTTTCTAAGTGCCCAAATAGCTTCAATAAGGCCATCACTTATCCCACTGTTCAAAGTAGGGTTTCTATAAAAAATGTCTCTTTCTGGTCACCAACGTTTGCCCAACTTCAGTGAAATGGCACAGAAAGTTGCTTGGAGACTTATATGCTCATGCCTCTAAGTGTAGATGTAGATATATGTGTGATCCCACACCTCACACACGGTATTTTTCGCCTGCTTTAAGTCGTGACTTTACTTCTTTATCATTCTATACTCTGCTTTCTGACTATAGCTAGCTAGACTCTTTTGCATCTTACTGTATATGAAGGATAAAGATGCAAGAATTAATATGTTTCAACAGAAGTCACACTTCAATCTACACAAACTCATCCAAATGTCCAAAGAGGAAAAAACAATCTGGAAATGCAATCAGAGATTCAGCATAAGGTACAATTCTTCCTTATTGCTTTGGGCCTGCCTTCAACAAGACTAAACATTATGTACCCTCTGAACCTCCCTAAACTTTTCCCTCCCTGAAACATCACTGTTCTTTGTCCCACCTTTCGGGATTCAACTAATACAGTAATATAATAGCCCTAAGGTATTATTAGCTAATAATCACTTTATAGTTTAACCTTTAACAACTGTATTTTCCATTTTAAGTAAGAGATCTTAATGTCTTAATTAATGAAATCAATACTATATATGTATGGGTTATCACTAAAAATATTTAGGTACAAAGGCCATAAATTCCTTTCAATTTACTCAAATGCTCCTAATATATCAGTTTTATAAATGGTATTGACCTTCTTAAAGAAACATCTTCTGGCTGCGTTGATTTTTTTTCTATTATTTTTCTCTTTTCTATTCGATTGGTATCTTCTCTGTTCTTTAAATATAGGTGGCCTCCTTCACTTACATTTAAGTGAGATTGTGCATTTGAAATGTTGTTTAAGTCCATAGATCATGCTTGTACCACCAAATACCTCTCCACTAGGCTAGCAGATAATGTGAACAAATACAAATATTAATATGAACACAACTGTATGGATAAAAGTTGATCAAAACAAGTCAGCTCTTGAGCCTCTCAGTCCCCTCCAATTCACTTTACTTACCTTTTCCTCTAACAAACTGGGGAGCTTTCAAATATGCCCATGAAAGACAAAAGGCTATCCTACCTCTTTTCCTAGAGGTTATGCAAAAAGTATTTCACTGTACCCAGATAAGAAAATGGGTTTCTGCACATTCTTTCCTGGGTCTGTGTTACTGACTTGGTGAACTTTGCTGTGGAAGTGAGGGCAACACCGGATAAGCATGATCTTACCTCACTCTTTGGACAGCCATCAGGGTTTCAAATTACAGCAAGGTCCCTCCAGGGTCAAGTTCACCTTCATTTCAAATGAAGTTGCAGGTCTCTTCCCCTTCAAGTTGAATGGACAAAAAATGTCAACTTCAGATTATTGCTCAGCATCTTTTAAAGAACAAACATTAATTACATGCCTATTACGTGTCAGGTACTGCCTAGCCAGATGCATTATTTCCTCCAATGTTCACTACTTTGGTGGGGGAGGTTGACTCATCGGGACCCACTTTCCATTGTCAAGGCAATTTGTGATCTTAGTAATTAAAAAAAAAAAAAAAGACCAATGTACCTAGAAATAACTCCGGAGGTTTATATTCTGTGAATAGCCAAAGAATTACATGGGAGGCTGTCAAAGCAGATTTTAATAAGGCTTAGATACACCACAAAAACCCCTTCCTGTAGCAAAGCATTACTCAGACCTTCTTTCCAATTTCAGCTCTTTCCCAAGACAACATCATAACCACCCACAGCATATGACAGGGGCTGGAGGGATTACACCAGGAGAGACAGGTCAAATCACATGCCACTGCTCCATTTTTCTGCTAGGGGAAAGATGCTGGATCTTCATGTTGTGATTTCTTAACATTTCTGACACTGTTTTACAAGACCCTGGAGCACCTGTGTCTCTCCCAAAGCCCTCCCCAATTGATACAAATGTTCAGAACCACTAGATCCGACTTACTGAATATGTGAAAGGCAAAAAGAATTTTAAGACCAAATAGGAGTATAGACTACCAACAGAGGCCTTTAGTGAATGGTAAAGAAAAATAGAGGAATATACTATTGCTCAAACCAAAACGGCAGGAATCCGAAATGTTGCTTAAACCCGGAACAGCAGAGATTCCAGACTCCCACTGCTTAAACGGGAAGCACAAAGTATACTCTCAACTCTGATGCAGGCCCTTGAAATCTTACTTCAACTACTTTTACTATGACTATAAATGCTTACTATAATGATAAAAATTCATGCAATTTATTTCTAAACCATCAAGTGGAATTTTGCCCTAAAGAATGAAAGCTCCATTTCTGGGTAAGGACTCTCTCTCAGTGAACACTTTCCTTCATACAGAGTTTCACACTAAATTTCATTCTGAATTTCAGATTCATCTTGCATAAAATTTTACTTAATGAATCTCTTTCTTTTATTGCAAGTGCAAACCTAGAATTCTTGCCCAAACCTTTGTTGTCTTTCTCCAGTATGCACCACTGTATACCTGGGATAACCTGATTTTAAATACTCATTTGACTCAGTGAGTGAGAACTTTGCAGAGAAAAATCTCACCAATTGCAGAAAATTTTTACATTTTTCTTCCACTTCCTGTGGTATCTTTGAAAATGGTTTTCTCCTCTAGCTTAAGAAATGCGTTTTAGAAGAATGAGGACAGTTCCACGGACCTTTTATTTATATTACACATTTGCCCTGAGCTGGATATAAAGTGACAACCCCCAGCTCTATTTTCTCCTTTATAGAACTTTGGAATTGTTTCTTTTGAAAAAACAAAACAAAATAAAACAAAACAGATAAAACTCAGTTGAGCTTCTTCATCTGGGGCCTGTCCACAGGGGATATAAATTTCAGGATCTGAGTACGAGAAATAAGTTGCATTACATTCAGTGTTCCAATCAAGGGAAAGTTGTAAGTGGCAGGTTTTCTGTGTTGTTGGGATTTGTAGACACATAATTTCTGTTCACTTACAGAAAATAATTTGTTAAAAATGAAGAGAATGTTGTTTACAGTTTTGGCTTAAAAAAATAGAAGCACCTGTTGGAGAGTGAAATTCTACTCATGAGATAATCAGTAACCCTAATACAATTGACTATTTCCCTAATATCCTGAAAAGAGAAATCTGGGATTTCCACTTATCATGATGTGCATTGAGAAATGTATGGAATTGTTGAATCACTATATTGTACACCTTAAACTAAGATAACATTATATATTAATTATACTGGAATTTAAAAAATTAAAATTAAAAGAATACACTGAAACTTTTGTTACTGGTGTTTGGCTTTGAACCAAAGAAGTTTATAATTTTAATATAATTGCATACCTCATTTTTATCCTTTAGGTATTTATTTCATTTCTTAATTAAATAATCCTACCTTATATCAAGTTAATTAAGATATTTTCATATAAAAAACTTTTGCTCTTAACACTGAGATCTTTAGTGGAAAGTTTCTGTATCATGTTGAGTAACAATTTAGTTTTAATTTCTATCTTATGGATAGTTAATTGTCTAAATATCATGAATTTAAATAATCCATCTTTCACACTTTGACATGTAATGCCAATTCTATTACATGCCAAATTCCCTTATCTTCATGGGTCACTTTCAGAGCTGTCTATTGCACGCCATTAGTCTATGTGTCTATTCTACTAATAACATGATGTTTCATTTCTTAAAGATTACTGAAATGAGATTATCTTAGATCATTGAATCATTGAACCCTCAATGTAATCATGGATCCTCATTAGAGAAGCAGAAGGAAACTTGCATGTGTGTGTGTGCACACACACACACACACACACAGAAGAATGTGATATGAAGACAGAGCCAGATATTGGAGTGATGTACCCACACACCAAGGAATAACATGAGGTAAGGAATGGATTCTCTCCCAGAGCGTATAGGAAAACAGCTTTGTTAACACCTTGATTTCAGCCCAGTGATACTGATTTGGGACTTCCAGACTCCAGAACTTCTGCTGTTTTAAGCCACCAACATTGCAATAATTTGTTACAGCTTCTACAGAAAACTAATTCAGATTTTGATACCTAGAAGAGATCCTTCTGGAATAAGTAATCAAATATGTGGAAGTGGCCTTGGATAATGGAAATGGATAATGGTACAGAATGTTGTAGTGAATAGAAGGGGCCTCAATTGCCTTAAACAAACTGTTGGTAAAATATGGGTGTTAAAGGAGCTGTTGGTGAAGACACAGAAGGAAATGAAAAGCACAGTAGTGAAAATCTATGTCATCTGAGAGAAAACATATCATCATAAATAGAATGTTTGTAGACATATGAATGCTAAAAGCAGTGCTTGTGAAGATTCAGAAGGAAATAAGGAGAGTGTTATTGGAAAGAGGAAGAAAGATGCTCCTTGTTTCAGAGGGGCAGAAAATTTAGCCAAAGTGTGTTCTATCAAAAAGAAGTCCAGTTTTATGGCTATTCAACCTTTGTTAGTGCTGAAGACATTGGATACATGACTCATGGATTGCCTCAAACATCTCATCAGAAGCCAGGAATGAAGACGGGATTATCCATCAAAGATCTGTGAAGGTCCCACTTGTCTGGTGGTGTGAATGGCTGTGACATACACAAGGTTCCCTAGAGAAAAAAAAAGAAAGAAAAAATATGTAAGTAATTCATTCATGTGATTATATAGAATGGCAAGTCCAAAATTTGCAGGGTAGGTCAGCAGGAGAGAGACCCAGAATAAGCCTATGTTACATGTCAAGTCCCAAATCCCTCTTCTGCAGAATTCCTTTTGCTCAGGGTGAAGGTCAGCCTTTTGGTCTTAGTCAAGACTTCAACTGATTAGACAAGGCCCACCCACATTATAGAGAGTGATCTACTTCACTTTTTTTTTTTAACTGAAGTATAGTTGACGTCTAATAGTTTCAGGTGTATTACACAGTGATTAAACAACTATATACATTACAAAATGCTCACCATGAGAAATATAATTACCATGCATCACTACACAAAATTACTGCAATATTATTGACTATATTTTCTATGTTATGCTTTTTGGCCCCATCTTATTTTATAACTGGAAGTTGGTACTTCTTAACCCCTTCATCTATTTTGCCTATCCTCCTACTCCTCTACCTCTGGAAACCACTCACTTGTTCTCTATGAATCTGTTTCTCTGTTGTTGTTTGTTTTGTTAGATTCTACATATAAATGAAGTCATATGGTATTTGTCTTTCTCCGTCTGACTTATTTCACTTAACATAATACACTCTAGTTAGATCCGTCCACGTCTGTTTCACTGATTTAAATGTTAATCTCATGCAAAAACACCCTCACAGAAAGACCCAGAATAATGTTTGACTATCTGGGCATCATGGCCTAGCCAAGTTGACACATAAAATTAACCATCATAATATTATCCCAGAAGAAACAACCTGGACTAAAAGCAACAGACACAGGACAAAATGAAAGAAAGTTTTCAGTCTCTCAATATTCAATAGGCTGGAAAAAGGCTGATAAAACTACTAAGCAGCAAAGAAATGCTACCTTTCAAGAAAAAGGGAGGATGACTCTGAGAGCACAGCTTTGAACTCAGAGGCTGAAGCTGCAGGTGCAGAGGCATAGACCAGAGTCTCAAGCCCCAGAGACTTGAAACCTAATGGAGTTTCCCCCACTGGACTGAAAAATTGTCTAGGATTAGTGACCTCTTAATTCCTTCCATTTTCTACCTTTTGGAATGTATATGTCTATAATTAGTATATTACACTTGTCCCATCATTGTATTTTTAAAACAGGTAACTTGTTTTCTATTTTCACAAGTCCATTGGTGGAGACAAATTCTGGACCAGGATGGATCAAAACCAGAGTCTCACCCACACCAGATTTATCTAAATGATGAGACTTGGGAATGATGATAATTAGATGAAAGTTTGGACTTGAGTTGATGCTATAATGGGCTCAGACCTTTGGGTATGTTGGGATTTCTCACGTGGGAAGAACATGAACCTTTGAGGGCCAGAAAATGGTCCCCACAAAAGACATTCACACTGTAATTCCTGGAACCTGTGAATGTTATCTTATTGAAAAAAAGGGTCTATGTCATTATGATTAGGTTAAAAATCTTGAGAAAGGGAGGATTATCCACATGGTCCCTAATTACAATCTCACAAATTCTTATTAGAGAAGACAGGGATATTTGAACACACACACATACACACACACACACACACACACACACAATTCAAATAAAGATGGAGGTAGAGAACAGAGGAATACAGCCACAAGCCAAAGAAAGGGGGCAGCCAACAAGGAACAGATTCTTACCTAAAGTCCCCCAGGAGTACAGCCTTGCCAACACCCTGATTTCAGCCCAGTGATACAGATTTTGACTGGTAACCTCCAGAACTCTGAGAAAAATTTTTATTGTGTAAGCCAAAAACTGTGATAATTTGTTACTAAATCCAGGAAAAACTAATAAATATATTTTTAGAATTTCACTGAATTTAGAAATTAATTTGTGGATCATTTTTATATCTTCCCATCTGTCACCATGCATATACCAATCATTTTTTTTGATCTTCACTTACATCCCTTAAGTTAAAAATTTTTTTTGCTAAAGGTCATGCACATCTGTTGTTTGAGCTATTTCTTACCATTACTTACAGTAATTACAAATTACAGTATTTGTTGCTATTGTGAAGTGGATCCTTTTAGCATTATTACATTTTCTATTTATTACTCTTTGTGCCTATTGATTTTAGCATATCAGTATTATATCCAATCTACTCTAAAAAACTCATTTTTTCTATTAGTTTATAGACTTTTCTGGATTTCCTATTTAGAGAAGAATTTAATATGCAAATGGCAAGATTTTAGGATTCTTTTTATTCTTATATATTTTTTTTTCTTCTTTAGAACAAGGTAGAAGCACTATCTAAGACTGCCATGACTTTGTGGAACAGTCATGGTAATAGAAAATATCCTGTTCCCCCTCCACCTGCCACTTATTTTAAAGAGACCATTTCTATTTCACCATGAAATATGATGTTTCTGTACACTTATGATGGGTACCTATTATCAATTAAGGGATTCTCTTTTATTCTTTTTTTTTTTACTATGTTTACTAGGAGTTTTTTTCATGATTGGGTTGAGATTTATCAAATTATTTTTTCTGCTTGGAATTAAGTTGTTATTTATTTATTTTAGAGGGGGGGAGGGGTAGGGGGAGAGGAAGAGAGAGAATCTTAGGCAGGCTCCATACCCAGCCCTGAGCCCAAAGCAGGGCTCAATCTCCTCTTTGACCCTGAAATCATGACCTGAGCTGAAATCAAGAGTTGGATGCTTAACTGACTGAGCCACCCAGGCAGCCCCCTGTTATGTAAATTTATATATTTATGTAAATAAATATTTACCATGCTTGGGGTTCTTAGGAGTCCTTGAAACTGTGGACTGATGTCTTCCATCAGTTTGGAAAAATCCTCCGCTATATAAGATCTTCAACTGCTGCTTCTCTCTTCTCTCCTAGAGATTTCCCATACTCTAAACTTTCTCTACATATTCTCTATATCTTGCACCCATTCTATTATTTTCCATCAGATTTTCTATGCTTCATTCTTCATGTATTTTTGTAAGCTGTCATCTAGTTCATCATCTCTAATCTATTATTACAACCACTTAGCTCCATCCATTTAGTCAACCCATCATTTCTGTTCTAGACTTTCCATTTTTTAAAAATATTTTATTTGTCAGAGAGAGAGAGAGCACGCACCTGAGTGCACAAGCAGGGGCAGTGGCAGGCAGAGAGAGAAGCAGGCTCCCCGCTGAGCAAGGAACCCGATGAGGGGCTCGATCCTAGGACCCTGGGATCATGATCTGAGCCAAAGGCAGGTGCTTAACCAAATGAGCCACCTAGGTGTCCCTAGACTTTCCATTTTTAATAGTTTCCAATTCTCTGCCCAAAATCTGTTTCTTATCTCTTTTAACAGCTACTCATTTAATCTTTTAAAGCTTTATTTATTTGAGAGAGAGCATGCAAGTGGAGGGAGGGGCAAAGGGAGAGGGAGAAGCAGACTCCCCTGTGAGCACAGAGCCTGACACAGGGCTCCATCTCAGGACCCTGAGATCGTGACCTGAGCCTAAATTAAGAGTTGGACCCTTAAATGACTGGGCCACCCAGGCACCCCTACTCATTTAATCTTTTGAAACATATTTTCCTGTCTCAATTTTTTTCAAAAATTTTAGGCTGTGTTCATCTTATTTTCTCTATTATTTAAAGTCCTATATGTATTATTTCCTTCTTTTTACTTTCTTTGGGTTTACTGCACTATTTTATTAAAGTCTTGAGTTAAACACTTAGGGCATTCATTTTCCATCTTATTTTCTAATATAAATTTCCTAAATTTGCTATCTTAAATATTATTATACATGATTTGCTATGTAATATATTCTTTATTTCATTCTGACACCTTTTATTTTTTTCTCGGATCTTCCAGTTGCAGGTTTTTAAATTTTCAAAGGTATGATATTTCAGATATTTTTATTAATTTCTTTTTTTTATTAATTTCTAAATTATTTTTTTTACTATGATCAATAATGTGTTCTAAATTACATTCTTTTCTATTGTTGAAACTTTGTTGATAGTCTAGTAGATGATTATTTACCATAAATGTCCCTTGTCCTTTAGAAGAATATATATTTATAGTGGAGGTTCTACATGAGTCTGTTGGTGGTATTATCAGATACTGACTGGTTCATTAATAATTTTTGGTGTCCTTGCCCTAAAAATTACTGAGACAGGTATGTTAAAATCTCCCATTTTGATTTAGGTTTGTTTCATGTGCTTCAAGACTATGTTTTGAGAGGCATACAAAATTACTTATAATGACTCCTTTATCTTTAAAATGTTTTTTGTTGTTCACTTTGTTTTGCTCTATTTTCTACTTTGCCTGATCTTAATAGCCCTATACACTATTATCCTGTTCTGTGTGTACTGGCATCTTTTTCCATCTCTTTACTTTTTTATCCCTTTACTTTTTAAAATAAAAAAAAAAGTAGGCAATGCTGTTTAAAGAGGTACATCTAAATCTCTTTCTTTTGGCAAGTGAATCTGTGCACATTTACTGTGATTACTGATATAGTTAAATTCATTTTGTGCCTTCTTTTTATCATGTCTCTTCTCCCCCAGTTTGCCACGATAATGATTAAGTTCTCTGCCTGCCTTTGGTGAGATGCAACTTCACTATGACGGTCTCAATGTAGATTTTTATTTAGCATACTCTTCCATTTCAAGTCAGGGCATTCTGCAATTCTGTGAATCTCTGTCATTTTGTCTTTCCCCCATGAGTTCTGTTCTGTGTTTGTGGAACTCCTATCACTCAATCTTCCATGGCTCCCAACCACTTTTAAGGGCTGCATTCTGTATAATACCCTCTAATATATATATCCCAATTTACCCATTCTTGTAAAATTATATCTCATCCACATTGTGAAAGCTTCTTTTATTCAATGGCTCATATAACATCCAGCATTCTCTGTTATTTCCAGTCTTGTTTGTCAAAGTGTTCTAGTCTATCACTGAGATTTTAGTTATACTTCCTTAATGTCCTAAAGATTTTTAAAGCCCTTTTTCATCTGACTGTTCTCTTTTCTCAGGTTCTTGGGATGTTAACCCTCTTTGTTTTCAAAGTGGCTATGTCTGAGGGAGTCCCTGATTTTCTGGGTTATGGGAATGTCCCAAAAGAGTGGTTTTACATATGCTTCTGTCAGCTGCCCTACAAAGTTCACTGGTCCAGCATCCCTTATATGCTCATTTCTTGGCTTGAAATTTCTGAACTCCAAGGTCACTATAAATTCAAACTCCACATCTGCATATGCCACCTGTTTGGGGTTTCAACTATTAAGACATTTCTTTATTTCTATCTATAATCTTAAATAAAGGCAACATTTCTGATTCTCTAATTTAAAGATTATAATCTCCTAGTCCCAAAGAGGCACCAGTTCTAAGATTATTGAAGGGATATCATGCCAGCTTATTGACTTGGAAGCTTAAGGCAATATTGCCTATGCTCACATTGTCATTAAGACTTTAGACCCACATCCTTAAAGCCTATTGTTATGTCCACTACTCCCATGGATCATGGCAGCTTTCTCAGTTTGTGAGACTCGTAACTTGATTTCTATTCCATCTTAATTTCTAGCACCTGGGCTTTTTTTTTTTTTCTTTTTTTGAGCTTGCTATGTATAGAAAGCAATTATGGTTACTATATTTTATTCACCATTTCTATGTGTTTGGAGTGAGAAAGGAGTCAGTTTTACCTAAATATACCTTGTTTTTAAGTTCTTATTCTTTAACATGGTCACACACTGTTTTGTACCTTACTTTTTTCACCTAATAATCTTGCGATTATTCTCTATCAATAGCTCTAAGTTGCTTTTGTCTCTGAATGGCTGCATAGTATCCCATTGTAATTATGCAGAATATTTATGTAACTAGACACTATTTGCAATATTTTTAAACAAAACATTTCCACTGCATAAGATGTGGAAAAGATAGAACACAGGTGTATGTTTCTAGCTCTTTTCCTTCCAGGTATAATTTTTATGTCTAAACATATGACTTGGTAACCTACACTAGCATTTAAAAATACTGAGCACACTTTGATCTTTGATATTCCTTAAATGCTCTTCAGTAATTACCATGACTATCTAGTAATATATTTAATTATTTAAATGTATATTTGTATATTAAAGTTGTTCCAAACTATTCACTAATATTAATGTCATAATGCCCATTATTACATATAAATATTTTTAGGTCTCATTATTACTGCTGATTTAGAATTACTGTAATGGATAGTCAATTCTTAGGTATAAATATTTTTTTCTTTTGATACATATTATGAAATTGCCTTCTAAAATTGTATTCTAAATTGCCTAAAGTCCCTCCAAAAGAGTATAAGTGACTATTTCCTCATATCCTTTTCCATGTTTTCACATTTTTCAAATTTTTGCTAAAATGGTGGGCAAAAAGTTGGCATTTCTTTGTTTTAATTTACATTTACTTTGTGGAGCTAGGGATCTCTTCATATGTTTACTTTTGTTTCCTCAGTGAATTGCCTGTTTATCCTTTTACCCATTTTTCTATTGGAATATTTTTTCTTTGTCATATTCATCATTTGGTTGTCTACTACACCATATTTTCTGGAAGAGCACATAGGTGTTTCCTTATGACTCCTTGCATTCCTTAGAATATCTTTCTATTTTTATTATGCATGATTGACAATTTGTTTGGTGTGTAATTCTTAGGTTCCATAGTGAAGCAAGAAAAGTCTTCCAGACTTCTCTGCTTTGGCTTTTCCACTTGTCAGGCAAATGTGTGCTCCCTGAATTCCCTCACAAAGCACACCCATTTGCACTTATCAACTGCCTTTGAGTCTTAAAATGCCAAGCTGATTAATGTAATTTTTAGTGAAGTCTTCATTTGGCTTGTGTAACTATGGATAAAGCCTGCAATGTGAGTGCCCCAAGCAGAGGAACCCTATCTTGGAGCAGTTTTTCCTTCATGATTGTTATCAAGCAAAACTGTTGGGCTGGTGCTCACAATTTTGCCTGGGCCCCCACGGTGTCACTTCACACATCTTTACTGGAATGGTACTTTGTCTACCTGTCATGATACCCTCGTGCACAATTAACCTTCCATGAGCCATCACCAAGAAAACCCAGGCTTCTCCACATACGTGTGGTTAGAATGCAACTTATCCAAAGTGGTAGACCAGATTTCACATCTTCTATTCTAGTATCAACTTGCCCCCTGCCCCCCATGTCAGTGAGTATTAGTGGAGATCAGCTATGACTTTTTCCCCTTACTCACCCTAAAACTGTACTGCTTTCTCTAGACGCTGAGAGGTCTAACACATCTTGCTCCACCACGTCTCATTTGCACAATATCTCACAACAATTCCTAGAAATTTTTGGCATAGGACTGACACCTTTCTCATTTTCCCATCTTGGGTTCACATTTTGTTTTGTTTTGTTTTGAGATAAACTTCTGATTTTCTTTTAAAGATTTGATTTATTTATTTGACAGACAGCGAGAGACAGCGAGAGAGGGAACACAAGCAGGGGGGTGGGAGAGGGAGAAGCAGACTTCCCGCGGAGCAGGGAGCCCGATGCGGGGCTCGATCCCAGGACCCTGGGATCATGACCTGAGCTGAATGCAGATGCTTTGCTGACTGAGCCACCCAGGCACCCCCAGATTTTTAATTCTTTACTCCTTTGGTCATTTACTTAAAGATTTGAAAGGATGAAGTAGAATTCAGACAATGAATTTTATCATCTCACCAAGAAGTTCAGAGTTTGACTTTTTGAAGTACTGTGACTTTCAAACTTTGATATGTACAGAAATTACCAGAGGTGATTTTGTACAAAGGAGACCTCCAGAGATTCAGACTGAGTATCTCTAAGATGCACCCAATAATCTTTATTTCTAATAAACAACTCCTCTTCCAGGTGATTCCAATATAGGCCCCACCACTGTTTAAGAAACCCCAAAATAAACAAAAAAGAATTAAACCAGTGGTTTTCCAAGCATGGACCATAAATTGGTAAGTAATGCCTACAGATTAGTTTCTCCTGGGAACTTGTTTGGAAGGTAAAATTCTAGGCCTCAACCCATGAGAAACACTCTGGAGGTGGTGCCCAGTGATCTGTGCTTTAACAAGTCCTCCAGGAGTTTCTAATGCACACTCAATTCTGAGAACTGCTAAACTAGTGAGTCAGAAATCCCACCCACGTTCTAATCTGAGCTCTGTCTTTAGATAGCTCGGTGACCAGAGGAAAGTAATTCACTCTCTTTGGACCTCAACTTCTCTACTTAAAATATAAAGATGAGAGGCCAAGTATCTCCAAGGGTTTTTAAGGCTTAATCTCAAACTATTTTGTAGTACCTTCTATATTATATTTATTTTTCATGAAATAAATTGTATGTGATTGAGCCTTAAGTACTGTTGTTTATAATACATAGGGAATACCCAGGATCCAACAGCAAATATTTCCACAGAGCTAATCATTCAAGTCCAGAACAATTCAAAATACAGGTATAAACATTAATGATAATTCTGAATGTGGATTGCCTACAAACACTCAGAGTAGTCCATTAGGAAATAGTTGTTTTTCTTCCCCCCTCATTTTTTTAATATAAAAAGGCTGGGTTCCATTGGCATGTGGTTCACCAGCTCATTTTCTTCATCTGGCTGCTTTGATCTTAATTACTAGGGCTAGTTCTTGAATTGCAGCAGCTTGTTTTAAGGAGTATATGGCAGAAGGTGCTAAGCACAGGCAGCAGACAATGTGTTACTAAAAGGAGAAGAAATTTTCCTTTACATAAGAAGCCATATGCAGTCCAAATTTATCCATACTGTATCACTGAAATGTGTATTTTAAAACTTCATGTATGATTTTTCACAGGTATTGGTTTCATCCTTTGCATATTCAACATAGACCCTATAAAGAACAGGCAAAGATTTTGAAAGTCCATTTCAAGACACGCCCAGATTGTTCCTATGACTAACATTAGAGACCACCATCCATTGTCCTCTTGAAAGGCTTTGTTGAAAATCTTACACAGTCCTAGGGCATCCTTCTTACCACACCATCCTCACTCTTCAGGTCTCAAAAAGGTCTTGATGTCAAGGTGCTCCATCCTTGAAAGCAGCTGAACTGTGAAAGTTGCCACATTCCTACTTTTCAAGAAAGGAAAGCAAGGAGTTGGCTCTTTCTCTCTGTCCTGACTCCTTTGTCTCTCTCAGTGAGAGACAGTGGGTCTCTGGAGCTTCTTTTTACACCTTAGAGAACACCTGTGAAGCATCAAAGCTGCAGAACATGGCAGAGTGCCAGCCGTCTGAATATGGCCTTCTGCAAATTTTCTTTATCAACATACTTCTCCACTGAAATCTTGTCTCAAACACTGCATCCCTTTCCCCCTCACCTGGTTTCATTTGCTGTCACCCTTACTCAGCAACAGACCTCTGAGGGCACACATTAGACACTCAGTCTTTACTGAGATTTTCTTTTACAACAACTGCTCTGTCTCATAATCATCCTTGGAGCTTTAGATTCCCAACTGTGGCACCTCCAAAATCTAATTGCTTGGCACCACATTTCTGACATCACAGTCTGTTGCCATGGAAAGTGCCACTAATTCAGCATGATGACTTCCCTGCCAGAAGGAGAGGATGCAGGGAGAGGGAGACAACATTTGTTTAAGCATAAATATCTTTGATATTTAGCAAAGAGGCAAGAGACTATATGGAAGACAACAGAGAAGGCAAAAATTCCAATTTATATGAGCCTTTGAGTTCAGGGATCTTCTCTGGTAAAAGGCCTCAAATTTCTTGAGGTCTTCACATTGTACAAGAACTTCAAGGTGATTATTTCTGTGACTTTTGGGTTCATTGGGAGTAATATTGGAATGTGAAAACATTTAGAGTTTGAAAAGCATAATGTCCCTTCAAATGCTACATCTGCTTTTTTGTGTTGCAATCAGAGGATTATCTCGGTGAAAAGATGAGCATCACCCATTCTAAATAGCATTGCTCCTCTCAGCACAGCCCTTCCAATGAAGCCAGTTTACAGACAATTGAAGTTAACTTCTCCCTCCCGCATTTCTGCTAAGATGTGGGCCCCCACCTCTGCCAGGAATAAACCCTCCTAATAATGTCTACTGTTGATTTTACAGAGCTTCCACGAACAGTTTTTGCAAGGGCCTTGCCAAAACTCAAAATCTGCTCTTATGGCATAGATATAACTTAAGAACACTGTGTCTGGAAACTTATGAAATTTATAGTCTGGTTTTTACCATGATCTAATGGTACACCTCATAATTTGCTATTTAGGATTCTGTGTGAAAAAGCAAATTTGTATGCAGGTGCCTACCTCTCCTGTCCTTTTCCTAGATTCCTATTAAAATGGAATTTTTAAAAAGAACTGCATTATTTGCTTGACATTAGAAACTCCAGATCTACACCAAGAACAGAGAAATTTCTGCAAATGGAACTGGATGGAAGACTAAGACTATCCTGATCCTCCACTGCCTGCATGAGAAGTAACAACGTGCCTTAGAGGCCCTATGGTGGAATTCCACTAACACCCCTGAAGTTCAGGCAAAAGTTGTGCACGGGGTGGGCTATGGGTTGATTAGGAAGTTCCTCTCAGTTTCAGTAAGCATGGGAATGCACCAGACACTACAGGACATACCTAAAGGGAAGGCCAAAGTGATGCTTACTCAATTTTCATTTCTAGATGAGGTTCCTACTGACAAGTTATAGGGACCCTGAAAGGCAAGTGGGTTGGGTAAAGACTATCAGCTGCTACGTCAAATATGGGGTGAGGGGGAAGCTTGAGCAGAGAGGGGAAATGCTTGCAAATCTCTTCTTACTGTTTCTCACAAGTTGTTTGGATATCTGAAGGATTACACAGCACAACAATAAGCCCACAATTCCTCTCTCCCTTGGTCTACTAAGTCCCAAGTCTTCAAACAGGGGTCACAAATTCTGGGAGAAACCACATTGGGTGGCAACACTAACCATGGATATATCTTCCCCAATAAGGATTCAAGAACAGTAACGGTTTATGTGAAAAAGTACTCAAGTTCAAAGGCAAGAAACATGCTGAAGAATCAGCACAAAAGTCTTCTGGGAAATAGTTAATACAGGAAACAAGAACAATTCAGAGGTATTCTAATTCACTTTTTCAAGAAAATCCAAGAAAACATTTCATGTAATGTCAGGCAATGTAGAGGAATGGTTAAGAAGGGCTTCAATAAGTTCACATCAAAGCTCTGCTACTTGTAAACTACTTAATATCATTGATCTATTCTAAAACTATCTTGTCTCAATTTTCCCATTTGTAGAGTGGAGTGGTAATAGTATTTACCTGGGGGAGGTTGTCCAAGATGGCGATATAAGACCCTGAATTCACCTCCTCTCCAGGACAGACTGAAACTGTACCTAGATACAGAGCAATTCCTCCTGAAGAACTGAGGGCTGACTGAGCCACTCCTGCACAGCAGATGGTAGAGGGGCCACATAAGAAAGGGTAAAAAAAGACAAAGAGACACAATAAAAATGTGAACACCATCCCTGATGTGGTGACCTGCAGTAGGGAGGAATATCACTGAGGGGTTCACAGGCAGACTCATCCATCTTGGTGCACAGCAAAAAAGCAGCAGTTATAAGGGCAATTAGACTATAAGTGAAGGAAATCTCTACTAACCATGGAGAATTCACTGAATGGGCAGGTAACTGATTGAGTTCTCTCTGGGTCAGAGAAATGCAAGCACCATTTTTTAAGTTTCCCTTCCACCTTAATAGTGCAGACAGGGGCAGGGTCTAGGCACATTAACAGGTCTCCTCAGGTCAGCCAAGCAAATCCCAGACCCTTGGCCCACTCCAGCTCCAGCTGTACCATCTGGGTGGCCCCAGCATGGCCCACCCTAGGAACCTTCTGTGCAATGCTTACTTTAATTCCAACCATCCACTAGGGCAGCCCTGGGGAGGGCGCTCTGGGATAGCTCCAGCCCATGCCCATTCCACCCACTGCTGTGCCACCAAAGTGGCCTAGGTACAACAGCCCCGGGACAACACCCACAAGCCTCCACCAAAGCGGTCCTCAGTAAAGCAAGTTCCAAGACCCCAATGACATTTACCTGACTTTAGCTGCCCCACCAAGGCAGCCCAGGTGTTGTACACCCTGGTATTCCTAAGAATGTACCTGTTCTACTTCCACCATCCCACCAGGGCAGCCCTGAGCTGTACCAACACCGATTCCTGCTAACCTAAGCAATATGTTTTGTAGGACCCTCTAGCCAGTACCTACTCCAGTTCCAGCCATTCCATTAAGGCAACCCTGAGGAGTACACCCCGGGACTGCCTGGCCCATGCCCACTGCAGCTCCAGCCGGCCTTCGAAAGTCACTAGTCATTTGCAGTCTACAAAGGGGATGCTCCTACACAAGGTCATTCCTTCAACACTAGGATAGGTAGCCGTTGTGTTGAATTCACAGAAATCAACACAGAAAGTAAAACAAAATGAGAGCCACAGGAATATGTTCCAAACAAAAGAACAAGATGAAACTTTGGGGGACAGAGGACAATAAAATGGAGGCAAGTAATCTACCTGACAAGTAATTGAAAGTAATAGTCATGAAGGGGCGCCTGGGTGGCTCAGTCGGATAAATGTCTGCCTTTGGCTCAAGTCATAATCCCAGAGTCCTGGGATCGAGCCCCAAGTCGGGTTCCCTGCTTAGCAGGGAGCCTGCTTCTCCCTTTCCCTCTGGCACTCCCCACTGCTTGCACTTGTGCTCTCTTGCACGCACTCTCTCTCTCTCAAACAAGTAAATAAAATCTTTTAAAAAAGTAATAGTCATAAAGATGCTCACAGATTGGGAGCAAGATGGTGGAGGAGTAGGAAACCTGGATTTCATCTGGTCCCAAGAATTCAGCTGGATAAGGATCAAACCATCTGAACACCTACGAACTCAACAGGAGATCGAAGAAAAGAATAACAACAACTCTCTGAACAGAAAAGCGACCACTTTCTGGAAGGTAGGACGTGCGGAGAAGTGAGTCCGAAGTGATATTCAGGAGGATAGATGGCAGGGGAGGGGGCCTCCATCCGCCGCTTCTGGCAAGTGATAGAGCCGCGGAGCACAAAATCAGAACTTCTAGAAGTCTGCTCCGCTGAGGGATGTCGCTCCAGTGGCTAAGCCGGGGGTGGAATCCTAGCGGGACAGTGTGGCCTCAGGACCCTCAGGGTCACAGAAAGACCGGGGGTACCTGAGTGAGGCAGAGCTCCCAGGTATCAGAGCAGGGAAGCCGGATGCAGAGATGGAGCTGAGGCGCGGGCTCTCAGCTCAGGGTTGCCATAAACCGTGATCTGGGGCACAGTTGGGCCATTGCTTCTCCAGCAGGGACCCAACAAGCGGCAGATCCGGGGAGACTCCCCTACCTCCCCCGGGAGGAGTGGTGTGGGAGCTCACCACAGGGATCTGCTGGGTTTGGAGACTCCACACCGAGTTGTGTACCAAAGATAGAAACACTTGGTAACAGGCCAGGTGAGCACGGAGTGTGGCCAGAGACCAGGGAGATGGGAGTGATTAACTGCTTTTCTCTGGGGGCTAACTGAGGAGTGGGCCCCGAGTTCTCAGCTCCTCCGGGCGGAGATTGGGAGGCTGCCATTTTCACTCTCGTCCTCCAAAGCTGTATGGAGAGCTTGCAGGGAACAAAAGCTCCCGAGAGCAAACCCGAGCAGATTACTTAGCCCGGACTGGCAAGGGCGGGGCAATTCCACCTCCGGCAAAGACATTTGGGAACCACAGCAACAGGCCACTCCCCCAGAAGATCAACAAGAACAGCCAGCCAAGACCAAGTTTACTGATCAATGAGAACGGAAGAACTCCAGCGCAAGGGGAATAATGCACATAGAATTCATAGCTTTTTTCCCATGATTCTTTAGTCTTTCAAAGTTAATTTTTTTTAACTGTCTTTTTTTTTTAATTTTTCTTTTTCCCTTTTTCAACCAACATCTTATCAATCACCTTTTAAAATTTTTTTTTATTTTTCATTTTTAGAGTCATATTCTATCCATTCATAGTAGTTACCCTTATTTTTGGCATATATATATATAAGTTGTTTTCTCTTTAAAATTTTGAAATATGGTTTCTTCTAACAGATCAAAATATACCCTAAATCTCTACTGTATGGCTTTGTTCTACTCTCCTGCCTGATCACATTCTCTCCCTTTTTTTTTTCTTTCATTTTTTTTAAATACTTTCTTTTTTCAACCAACTTCTTATCAATTCCTTTTATAAAATCTTTTATAATTTTCATCTTTACGGTCATATTCCATCCCTTCATCGTATTAACCCTTATTTTTGTACATATATAAGTTTTTCTTTCTTAAAATTTTGGGAGGCACTTTCTTCTAACAGACCAAAATACACCCAAAATCTAGTGTGTGGCACTGATCTATGCACGAGCCTGATCATATTTGATCATATTCTGTTTTTGTTTGTTTTTATCTTTTTCTTTTGCTTTTTTTTCTTTTTCTTTTTCCTTTCTTTCCCTTTCTTTCCCCCCAGTTTCAGGTCTTTTCTGATTTGTTTAGAGTATATTTTCTGGGGACATTTTTACCCTGTTAGCATTTTGTTCTCTCGTTCATCTAGTCTCCTCTGGACAAAATGACAAGACAGAAAAAAATCACCTCAACAAAAAGAACAAGAGGCAGTACCAACTGCCAGGGAACTAATCAATATGGACATTAGTATGATGTCAGAACTAGAATTCAGAATGATGATTTTAAAGATACTATCTGGGCTTGAAAAGAGCATGGAAGTTATTAGAGAAACCCTTTCTGGAGAAAGAAAAGAAATAAAATCTAACCAAGTTGAAATCAAAAAGGCTATTAATGAGGTGCAATCAAAAATAGGGGCACTAACTGCTAGGATAAATGAGGCAGAAGAGAGAATTAGCAATATAGAACCCAAATGATGGAGAATAAAGAAGCTGAGAAAAAGAGAGATAAACAACTACTGGATCACGAGGGCAGAATTCGAGAGATTAGTGATACCATAAGATGAAACAATATTAGAATAATTGGGATCCCAAAGGAAGAAAGAGAGGGAGGGGCAGAAGGTATATTGGAGGAAATTATAGCAGAGAACTTCCCTAATTTGGGGAAGGAGACAGGCATCAAAATCCAGGAGGCACAGAGAACCCCTCTCAAAATCAATAAAAATAGGTCAACACCCCGACATCTAATAGTAACACTTACAAGTCTCAGAGACAAAGAGAAAATCCTGAAAGAACCTCAGGAGAAGAGATCTGTAACCTACAATGGCAGAAACATTAGATTGGTAACAGACCTATCTACAGAGACCTGGCAGGCCAGAAAGGACTGGCATGATATATTCAGAGCACTAAATGAGAAAAATACGCAGCCAAGAATACTATATCCAGCTAGGCTGTCATTGAAAATAGAAGGAGAGATAAAAGCTTCCAGGACAAACAAAAACTAAAGGAATTGCAAACACGAAACCAGCCCTACAAGAAATATTGAAAGGGGTCCTCTAAGCAAAGAGAGAGCCTAAAAGCAACATAGACCAGAAAGGAACACAGACAATATACAGTAACAGTCACCTTATAGGCAATACAATGGCACTAAATTCGTATCTTTCAATAGTTACCCTGAATGTAAGTGGGCTAAATGCCCCAATCAAAAGACACAGGCTATCAGATTGGATAAAAAAACAAGACCCATCAATAGGCTGTCTGCAAGAGACTCATTTTAGACCCAAAGACACCCCCAGATTGAAACTGAGGGAGTGGAAAACCATTTACCATGCTAATGGACACCAAAAGAAAGCTGGGGTGGCAATCCTTAGATCAGACAAAATAGATTTTAAACCAAAGACTGTAATAAGAGATGACGAAGGACACTATATCCTACTTAAAGGGTCTATCCAACAAGAAGATCTAACAATTGTAAATATCTATGCCCCTAACATGGGAGCAGCCAATTATATAAGGCAATTAATAACAAAAGCAAAGAAACACTTCAACAACAATACAATAATAGTAGGGGACTTTAACACCCCCTCACTGAAATGGACAGATCATCTAAGCAAAAGATCATCAAGGAAATAAAGACTTCAAATGACACACTGGACCAAATGGACTTCACAGACATATTCAGAACATTCCATCCCACAGCAACGGAATACACATTCTTCTCTAGTGCCCATGGAACATTCTCCAGAATAGATCACATCCTAGGTCACAAATCAGGTCTTAACTGGTACCAAAAGACTGGGATCATTCCCTGCATATTTCCAGACCACAATGCTTTGAAACTAGAACTCAATCACAAGAGGAAAGTCGGAAAGAACCCAAATACATGGAGGCTACAGAGCATCCCACTAAAGAATGAATGGGTCAACCAGGAAATTAAAGAAGAATTAAAAAAATTCATGGAAACCAATGAAAATGAAAACACAACTGTTCAAAATCTTTGGGATGCAGCAAAGGCAGTCCTAAGAGGAAAGTATATAGCAATACAAGCCTTTCTCAAGAACCAAGAAAGGTCTCAAATACACAACCTAACCCTACACCTAAAGGAGCTGGAGAAAGAACAGCAAATAAAGCCTAAGCCCATCAGGGAAGAGAAATAATAAAGATCAGAGCAGAAATCAATGAAATAGAAACCAAAAGAAGAGTAGAACAGATCAATGAAACTAGGAGCTTGTTCTCTGAAAGAATTAACAAGATTGATAAACCCCTGGCCAGACTTATCAAAAAGAAAAGAGAAATGACCCAAATCAACAAAATCATGAATGAAAGAGGAGAGATCACAACCAACACCAAAGAAATACAAACAATTATAAGAACATATTATGAGCAACTCTATGCCAGCAAATTAGATAACCTGGAAGAAATGGATGCATTCCTACAGATGTATCAACTACCAAAACTGAACCTGGAAGAAATAGAAAACCTGAACAGACCCATAACCACTAAGGAAATTGAAGCAGTCATCAAAAATCTCCCAACAAACAAAAGCCCAGGGCCAGATGGCTTCCCAGGGGAATTCTACCAAACATTTAAAGAAGAATTAAATTCTTCTGAAACTGTTCCAAAAAATAGAAATGGAAGGAAAACTTCCAAACTCGTTTTATGAGGCCAGCATTACCTTGATCCCAAAACCAGACAAAGACCCCATCAAAACAGAGAATTACAGACCAGTATCCCTGATGAACATGGATGCAAAAATTCTCACCAAAATACTAGCCAATAGGATCCAACAGTACATTAAAAGAATTATTCACCATGACCAAGTGGGATTTATCCCTGGCCTGCAAGGTTGGTTCAACAGCTGCAAATCAATCAATGTGATACAATACATTAATAAAAGAAAGAACAAGAACCATAAGATCCTCTCAATAGATGCAGAAAAAGCATTTGACAAAGTACAGCATCCTTTCTTGATCAAAACTCTTCAGAGTATAGGGATAGAGGGTACATACCTCAATATCATAAAAGCCATCTATGAAAAACCCACAGCAAATATCATTCTCAATGGGGAAAAACTGAGAGCTTTCCCCCAAAGGTCAGGATCGTGGCAGGGATGTCCACTATCACCACTGCTACTTAACATAGTATTAGAAGTCCTGGCCACAGCAATCAGACAACAAAAAGAAATAAAAGGCATCCGAATTGGCAAACAAGAAGTCAAACTCTCACTCTTTGCCGATGATATGATACTTTATGTGGAAAACCCAAAAGACTCCACCCCAAAACTGCTAGAACTCATACAGGAATTCAGCAAAGTGGCAGGATATAAAATCAATGCACAGAAATCAGTGGCATTCCTATACACCAACAACAAGACAGAAGAAAGAGAAATTAAGGAGTAGTTCCCATTTACAATTGCACCCCAAACCATAAGATACCTAGGAATAAGTCTAACCAAAGAGGGAATCTGTACTCAGAAAACTATAAAATACTCATGAAAGAAATTGAGGAAGACACAAAGACATGGAAAAACGTTCCATGCTCATGGATTGGAAGAACAAATATGGTGAAGATGTCAATGCTACCTAGAGCAAGCTACACATTTAATGCAATCCCTATCAAAATACCATCCACTTTTTTCAAAGAAATGGAACCAATAATCCTAAAATTTGTATGGAACCAGAAAAGACCCCGAATAGCCAGAGGAATGTTGAAAAAGAAAAGCAAAGTTGGTGGCATCACAATTCCGGACTTCCAGCTCTATTACAAAGCTGTCATCATCAAGACAGTATGGTACTGGCACAAAAACAGACACATAGATCAATGGAACAGAATAGAGAGCCCAGAAATGGACCCTCAACTCTATGGTCAACTAATCTTTGACAAAGCAGGAAAGAATGTCCAATGGAAAAAAGACAGTCTCTTCAACAAATGGTGTTGGGAAAATTGGACAGCCACATGCAGAAGAATGAAACTGGACCCTTTCCTTACACCACACACAAAAATAGACTCAAAATGGATGAAAGACCTAAATGTGAGACAGGAGTCCCTCAAAATCCTAAAGGAGAACACAGGCAGCAACCTCTTCGACCTCAGCCGCAGCAACTTCTTCCTAGAAACATCGCCAAAGGCAAGGGAAGCAAGGGCAAAAATGAACTATTGGGACCTCATCAAGATAAAAAGCTTTTGCACAGCAAAAGAAACAGTCAACAAAACCAAAAGACAACCGACAGAATGGGAGAAGATATTTGCAAATGACATATCAGATAAAGGACTAGTATCCAAAATCTCTAAAGAACTTCTGAAACTCAACACCCAAAGAGCACATGATCCAATCAAGAAATGGGCAGAAGACATGAACAGACATTTTTCCAAAGAAGACATCCACATGGCCAACAGACACATGAAAAAGTGCTCAACATCGCTTGGCATCAGGGAAATCCAAATCAAAACCTCAATGAGATACCACGTCACACCAGTCAGAATGGCTAAAATTAACAAGTCAGGAAACGACAGATGTTGGTGAGGATGTGGAGAAAGAGGAACCCTCCTACACTGTTGGTGGGAATGCAAGCTGGTGCAGCCACTCTGGAAAACGGTCTGGAGGTTCCTCAAAAAGTTGAAAACAGAGCTACCGTACTACCCAGCAATTGCACTACTGGGTATTTACCCCAAAGATACAAATGTAGGGATTCGAAGGGGTGTGTGCACCCCAATGTTTATAGCAGCAATGTCCGCAATAGCCAAACTATGGAAAGAGCCAAGATGCCCATTGACAGATGAATGGATAAGGAAGAGGTGGTATATATATACAATGGAATATCATGCAGCCATCAAAAAAAAAAAAAAAAACACAATGAAATCTTGCCATTTGCAGAGACATGGATGGAACTAGAGGGTATTATGCTAAGAGAAATAAGTCAATCAGAGAAAGACATGTATCATATGATCTCACTGACATGAGGAATTCTTAATCTCAGGAAACAAACTGAGGGTTGCTGGAGTGGTGGGGGGTGGGAGGGATGAGGTGGCTGGGTGATAGAGGGTATGTGCTATGGTGAGTGCTGTGAATTGTCTACGACTGATGAGTCACACACCTGTACCTTTGAAACAAATAATACATTATATGTTAAAAAAAAATAGTAGGAAGGGAAAAATGAATGGGGGGAAATCGGAGAGGGAGACGAACCATGAGAGACTATGGACTCTGAGAAACAAACTGAGGGTTCTAGAGGGGAGGGTGGTGGGAGGATGGGTTAACCTGGTGATGGGTATTAAAGAGGGCACGCATTGAATGGAGCACTGGGTGTTATATGCAAACAACGAATCATGGAACACTACATCAAAAACTGATGATGTAATGTATGGTGATTAACATAACATAATAATAAAAAAAAGAATCTGTTTCTTGGTTTGCCTATTTCCTCTCCCTGCTTCACTTGTTTTGTTTCTTAAATTTCACATGTGTGAGACCATATGGTATTTGTTTTTCTCTGTCTCACTTATTTTGCTTAGCATCATACTCTCTAGCTCCAACCACATCATTGCAAATGGCAAGATTTCATTATTTTTTTATGGCTGAGTAATAGTCCATTGTATGTGTGTGTGTATATATATACATATATACATATATGTATATGTATATGTATATATATGTATATGTATATATATATAACATCTTTTTTATCCATTCATCATTTGATGGACATTTGGGCTCTTTACATAATTTGGCTATTCTTGATAATGCTGCCATAAATATGGAGGTATATGTATCCCTTCAAATCAGTATTTTTGTATCCTTTGAGTAAGTACCTAGTAGTGCAATTGCTGGGTTGAAGGGTAGTTCTGTTTTTAACTTTTTGAGGAGGCTCCATACTGTTTTCCAGAGTGGCTATACCAGTTTGCTTTCCCACCAATAGTGCAAGAGGGTTCCCCTTTCTCTGCGTCCTTGCCAACACCTGTTGTTTCCTGTTTTGATTTTTGTCATTCTGACAGGTGTGAGGTGAAATCTCATTGTAGTTTTGATGTGTATTTCCCTGATGATGAGTATGCAGAGTCTTGATCAGAAGTTAAGTTTTTAGTAATTTCTTTGTTAAGTGTTTTCTGTTTGCTATATCTTCATCAGAATTATTCTTATATGATATATTTGGATCACCTTTTTAGTGATTATTGCATCACCTTTTTCATGATTTAAATAAATTCATCATTTTATTGTTTTTGTGAATTTGTCTAAATTTTGGAAAGAATTCTACCACTTGGTATCTAATTTACAACTCTGTTTCACATAGTAGTCAATCTGCTGTTTCCTGTCTTTTTCTTATTTTTTTTGCAGCATTTGTGGTTTTTATCTCTTGCTGTCTCTACTGATTTTAAATGGCTTATTTCTGATTTCTCTATTTTCCTAATAATAATTAATTTGTATTGCATATGTCACATATTTTTTCCAGTGTATAATAAATTATATAAAATGCACAATAACACTTTTGGCTAAATATTTTTTTATTGAACTATAATTGATCTACAATACCTTGTTAGTTTCAGGTATACAACATAGTGATTCAATATTTTTATATATTATGAAATCCCGACAATAAGTCTAGTTACTGTGTCACCATATAAAGTTAGTATAATATTGTTGACTGTATTCCCTATGCTGTACATTACATTTCCATGACTTATTTTATAACAAACTTTGTACCTCTTAATCCCCTTCACCTATTTTTCTCACCCCCCACCTGCTCCCATGTCTGGTAACCAACAGTTTGTTTCCTGTGTCTGTAAGTCTACAATTTTGTACATTTCTCAGTGCTCATCAAGATAAATATACTCTCAATCCCCTTTGTCTATTTCACCCATCCCTCCCTCCCACCATCCATCAAGCAACCACCAGTTTGTTCTCTGTATTTTGTCTATTTTTGTCTCTTTTTTTATTTGTTCATTTGGGTTTTTTCTTAAATACTACATATAGTGAAATCATATGATATTTCTATTTCTCTGGATTATTTTCCTTAGCATTATACCATCTAGATGCATCTATGTTGCAAATGGCAAATTTCATTCTTTTTTATGGCTAATATTATATTGTATATACATACATACATATGTATATCACATCTTTTTTATCCATTCATCTATTGATGGACACTTGATTTCTTCCATATCTTGGCTATTGTAAGTAATGCTGCAATAAACAGGGGTGCATATATCTTTTCGAATTAGTGTTTTCACTTTCTTTACGTAAACAGTAGTGGAATTATTGACTCATAAGGCATTTCTTTGTTTAATCTTTTGAGCAACTTTTGTACTGTTTTCCACAGTGGCTGCACCAATTTGCATTCCCACCAACAGTGCACAAAGGTTCCTTATTTTTAATCTTTTTGATATTGGTCAGTCTGACAGATGTGAAGTGATATTGCGGTTTTGATTTACATTAGTAATGTCAAGAATCCCTATGTGCCTGTGCCTTTGTCTCTGTCTTTGGGAAAATGTCTATGCATGTCCTCTGCACATTTTTAAATCAGGTTATATTTTTTTTTGGTGTTGTTTTAGGAGTTCTTTATGTATTTTAGATAATAATGCTTTATCAAATAAATCAATTCCAAATATCCTCTTCCTTTTAGTAGGTTGCCTTTTAGTTTTGTTGATGGTTTCCTTAGCTTTGCAAAACATTTTAGTTTAATGTAGTCCTAATTGTTTATTTTTGCTTTTGTTCTCCTTGCTTGAGGAAACTGATCCAAAAAAAACATTGCAAAGTTGGATGTCCAAAGTTTACTGTCTGTTTTCTTCTCTGAGTTTTATGGTTTCACATCCTACATTTAGGTCTTTAATCCATTTTGAGTTAATGTTTGTTTATGGTGTAAAAAAGTGGTCCAGTTTTGTTATTTTGCATGTAGCTATCCAGTTTTCTCAACACCATTTGTTGAAGACTCTTTTTTTTTTTAAAGTTTTTTTTGTTTATTCATTTGAGAGCAAGAGAGAGAGAGCACAAGCAGGGGGAGCAGCAAGCGGAGGGAGAGGGAGAAGCAGACTCCCTGCTAAGCAGGGAGCCCGATGCAGGGTAATATTCCAGGACCCTGGGATCAAGACCTGAGTGGAAGGCAGACACTTAACTGACCGAGCCACCCAGAAGTCCCTAGAACCTGTCTTTTCTTCATGTAACTTTCTTGTCTCCTAATCTCCTCATAGATTAATTGACCATGTAAGTGGGGGTTTATTTCCAGGCTTTAGACATTTTAATAATATTCTTCCAATCTTAGAGCATGAAAATATTTTTCCATTCATTTTTTATTACCTCAATTTTTTTCATCAGTGTTTTGCAGTTCTGAATGCAAAGGATTTCACCTTCTTGATTAAATTTATTCCTAAGCATTTTATTAATTTTGATACAATTGTAGATGGGATTATTTTCTTAATTTTTCTTCCTTGTAGCTCATTATTAGTGTGTAGAAACACAACTGATCTTTATATGTTAATTTTGTCTTCTGCAACTTTAATTCATTTATTCTAATAGTTTTTTGGTGGAGTTTTTAGGGTTTCTCTATATAAAGTATCATGTCATCTGTAAGAAGTGACAGTTTTACTTCTTCCTTTCCAATTTGTACGCCTCTTATTTCTTTTTCTTGCCTAATTGCTATCACTTAGAACCTTCAGCTTTATGTTGACTAAAAACTGTGATTGTGAGCATCCTTGTCTTATTCTTGAGCTTAGAGGAAAAGTTTTCCAGTGTATAAGTTTTTCACTTTTAAGTCTGATGTTAGCTATGGGTTTGTTATGTATGATCTTTATTATGTTGAGGTAGGTCCCTTCTGTACCTACTTTGTTGAGAATTTTTACTATAAATGGCTATGGAAGTTTATCAGATGGTTTTTCTGCAACTCCTAAGATGATTATATGATTTTTGTTTTACTAATGTTTTACTATGTTTTACTAATGTGGTATATCATGTGATTCTTTTGTGAATGTTGAACCATCCTTGCATCTTAAGAATAAATCCCACTTAGGGTGTATGCTCCCTTTAATTTATTGTTGAATTTGTTTCGTTATTTTGTTAAAGTGCTTGCATTTATATTCATAACAGATATTGTCTTGGGTTTTTTTGTTTTGTTTTTGTTTTGTTTTGGTGTGTATGTCTTTGTCTGGTTTAGGTATCAGGATAATTCTATCATAAAATGAGTTTGGAACTATTTTTTCCCCTTCATTCTTTTTGAATAATTTGAGAAGGTACTCTTTTTATATATTTGGTAAAATTTGCCAGTCAAGGTATCTGGTCCTGGACCTAGATTTCTTGGGAGTTTTTAAATTACAGATTTAATTTCATTACTTATAACAGTCTATTCAGATTTTCTCATCATCTTGATTCAGTCTTAAAAGGTTGTGTGTTTCTAGGAGTTTTTCCATTTTTTTTTCCTAGGCTTTCAAATTTATTGGCATATAATTGTAATAGTCTCTTTTAAAACTTTTATTTTTGTGATGTTGTCAGTTGTAACTTCTCTTTATTTTTTTCCTGATTTTATTTGTGCCCTTTTTTTTTTTCTTGATGAGTTTGGCTATAGGTTTATTGATTTTGTTGATCTTTTCAAAGAAACAGCATTTAATTTCATTGATTCTTATTTTTAAGCTTCTATTCCTTTTACTTCCACTAGGAACTTTGTTCTTTTTCTAGTTCTTTTAGGTCTACAGTTAGGTTGTTTATTTGAGATTTTGTGTATATCTTGAGGCAGGCCTGTATCACAGTGAATTTCCCTCTTAAAATTGCTTTTGTTGTGTTTTATAGATTTGGAAATGTTGTGTCCCATTTTCATTTGTCTCTATGTATTTTTTTTTATTTCTTCTTTGATTTCTTCATTGACTCTTTTGTTGGTTAGCCTCCACCTGTTTGTATTTTCTGTTTGTATTTTTTCCATTTCTCTTGTAATTGATTTCCAGTTTCATACCATGGTTGTCATAAAAGATGTTTAATATGACTTCAGTATGCTTTAATATATTGAGACCTCTTTTGTGGCCTAATGTGATCTCTCCTGAGGAATGTTCCAACTACACTTGAAAATAACTGTATGTTCTGCTTTTTTAAATTTTTTTTAATAGAATGCATTGTGTATATCTATTAAGTCTATCTGGCCTAAAGTGTCATTTAATGCTAATGTTTCCTTGTTGATTTTCTGTCTAGATGATCTATCCATCGATATAAGTGAGGTGTTAAAATACCCTATTCTTATTTTATTACTGTCAATTTCTCTCTTTATGTCTGTTAATATTTATATATTTACATGCCCCTATGTTGGGTACATAATTATTTACAATTGTTACATTCTCTTGTTGGATACATCCCTTTATCACTGTGTAATACCTTTTGTTTTTTATTAGGTTTTTTTTTAAATAATCTATTTTGTGTGACAGTCCAGCTTTTTTTTTTTCCATTTATATGGAATATCTTTTTTCATCCCTTCAACTTTACTCTGTATGTGTCTTTAGATCTGAAGTGAGTCTCTTGTAGGCAGCATATAGATAGGTCTATTTTCTTTTCTCCCTTCAGCCACCCTAGGTCTTTTGAATGGAGCATTTAGTCCATTCACATTTAAAGTAATTATTGGTAAGTATACACTAATTGCCACTTTGCTCGTTGTTCTCTGATTGTTTTTGTAGTCTGCTCCTTTTGTCTTTGCTTGGTCTCTTCCTTTGTGGTTTGATGTTTTCTTTAGTGTTATGTTTTCATTTATTTTTCTTTTCATTTTCTTGTGTATTTATTATAGATTTTTATTTCTAATTACCATGAAGTTCATATATATTGACATATATATATATTTATTTATACACACACATACATGTGTATGTATATGTTTAGCACCTTGTTTTAAGCTGATAGTTGTTTAAGGTTGAATGCATTCTAAAAGCACTACATTGTTACTCTCCCTCCCCTTATGTTTTATGCTTTGATGTTATATTTTATATCTTTTAATTTTGTCTCTTGTGTACTTATTTTAGTTACAGTTTATTTTACTCTTTTTTGTCTTTTAACCCACATGCTAGTTTTTTCATTGGCTAATACTCTACCTTTATACTTGCCTTTACCAGTAATTTTTTCTTTCATATACTTTCTTATTTCTAGTTATGGCCTTTTTTTCTGCTTTAAGAATACCTTTAACATTTTTTGTAAGACCAGGTTAGTGGTGATGAACTTCTTTTGTTTTTTGTTGTCTGGAAACTCTTTAACTTTTTTAATTCTGAATAATAATCTTGCTGGGTAGAGTAATTTTGATTTTGAGTTTTTCCCTTTTGGCATTTTAAATATATCCTGCTAATCACTTGAAGCCATAGAGTATTATGGGGTTTCCCTCATATGTGACTATTTGTATTTCTCTGGCTGCTTTTAAGATTCTTTATCTTTAATTTTTGTCATTTTAATTATATGTCTTGGTGTGGATCTCTTTGGATTCATCTTGCTTGGGACTCTGTGCTTTCTGAACATGGATGTCAGTTACCTTCCCCAGGTGATGGATGTTTTTGGCCATTATTTCTCTAAATAAGTTTTCTGTCTCATTATCTCTTTTCCTTCTTAGACCCCTATAATGTAAATGTTATTCCACCTGAGGTTGTTCTAAAGATTTCTTAAGCTATCTTTTTTAAAAATTCTTTTTTCTTTTTGCTGGTCTTATTAGGTGATTTCCACTATTCTATTTTCCTTATATCTGATCCATTCTTCTGTATATTTTAATATGCCGTTAATTTCTCCTCATGTATTTTTCATTTCAGTTTTTGTATTCTTCAGCTCTGATGTTTCTTCCTTATATTTTTTATTTGTTAAAGTTCTTACTGTGTTCCTACATTCTTCTCCCTAGTTTGGTGAGCATCTTTTCTTTTTTAATTTTTTATTGTTATGTTAATCACCATACATTACATCATTAGTTTTTCATGTAGTGTTCCATGATTCATTGTTTGTGTATAACACACAGTGCTCCATGCAGAACATGCCCTCTTTAATACCCATCACCAGGCTAACCCATCCTCTCACCCCCTCCCCTCTAGAACCCTCAGTTTGTTTTTCAGAGTCCGTCATCTCTCATGGTTTGTCTCCCCCTCTGATTTCCCCCCCTTCATTCTCCCCTCCTGCTATCTTCTTCTTCTTTTATTTTTTAACATATATTGTATTATTTGTTTCAGAGGTACAGATCTGTGATTCAACAGTCTTGCACAATTCACAGAGCTCACCCTAGCACATACCCTCCCCAAGGTCTATCAGCCAGCCACCCCATCCCTCCCGCCCCCCACCACTCCAACAACCCTCAGTTTGTTTCCTGAGATTAAGAATTCCTCATGTCAGTGAGATCATATGATACATGTCTTTCTCTGATTGACTTATTTCTCTTAGCATAATACCCTCTAGTTCCATCCATGTCTCCGCAAATGGCAAGATTTCATTGTGTTTTTTTTTTTTTTTTTTTGATGGCTGCATGATATTCCATTGTATATATATACCACCTCTTCCTTATCCATTCATCTGTCAATGGGCATCTTGGCTCTTTCCATAGTTTGGCTATTGCGGACATTGCTGCTATAAACATTGGGGTGCACACACCCCTTCGAATCCCTACATTTGTATCTTTGGGGTAAATACCCAGTAGTGCAATTGCTGGGTAGTACGGTAGCTCTGTTTTCAACTTTTTGAGGAACCTCCAGACCGTTTTCCAGAGTGGCTGCACCAGCTTGCATTCCCACCAACAGTGTAGGAGGGTTCCTCTTTCTCCACATCCTCACCAACATCTGTCGTTTCCTGACTTGTTAATTTTAGCCATTCTGACTGGTGTGACGTGGTATCTCATTGAGGTTTTGATTTGGATTTCCCTGATGCCAAGCGATGTTGAGCACTTTTTCATGTGTCTGTTGGCCATGTGGATGTCTTCTTTGGAAAAATGTCTGTTCATGTCTTCTGCCCATTTCTTGATTGGATCATGTGCTCTTTGGGTGTTGAGTTTCAGAAGTTCTTTAGAGATTTTGGATACTAGTCCTTTATCTGATATGTCATTTGCAAATATCTTCTCCCATTCTGTCGGTTGTCTTTTGGTTTTGTTGACTGTTTCTTTTGCTGTGCAAAAGCTTTTTATCTTGATGAGGTCCCAATAGTTCATTTTTGCCCTTGCTTCCCTTGCCTTTGGCGATGTTTCTAGGAAGAAGTTGCTGCGGCTGAGGTCGAAGAGGTTGCTGCCTGTGTTCTCCTTTAGGATTTTGAGGGACTCCTGTCTCACATTTAGGTCTTTCATCCATTTTGAGTCTATTTTTGTGTGTGGTGTAAGGAAAGGGTCCAGTTTCATTCTTCTGCATGTGGCTGTCCAATTTTCCCAACACCATTTGTTGAAGAGACTGTCTTTTTTCCATTGGACATTCTTTCCTGCTTTGTCAAAGATTAGTTGACCATAGAGTTGAGGGTCCATTTCTGGGCTCTCTATTCTGTTCCATTGATCTATGTGTCTGTTTTTGTGCCAGTACCATACTGTCTTGATGATGACAGCTTTGTAATAGAGCTGGAAGTCCGGAATTGTGATGCCACCAACTTTGCTTTTCTTTTTCAACATTCCTCTGGCTATTCGGGGTCTTTTCTGGTTCCATACAAATTTTAGGATTATTGGTTCCATTTCTTTGAAAAAAGTGGATGGTATTTTGATAGGGATTGCATTAAATGTGTAGCTTGCTCTAGGTAGCATTGACATCTTCACCATATTTGTTCTTCCAATCCATGAGCATGGAACGTTTTTCCATGTCTTTGTGTCTTCCTCAATTTCTTTCATGAGTATTTTATAGTTTTCTGAGTACAGATTCCCTCTTTGGTTAGACTTATTCCTAGGTATCTTATGGTTTGGGGTGCAATTGTAAATGGGAACTACTCCTTAATTTCTCTTTCTTCTGTCTTGTTGTTGGTGTATAGGAATGCCACTGATTTCTGTGCATTGATTTTATATCCTGCCACTTTGCTGAATTCCTGTATGAGTTCTAGCAGTTTTGGGGTGGAGTCTTTTGGGTTTTCCACATAAAGTATCATATCATCGGCAAAGAGTGAGAGTTTGACTTCTTGTTTGCCAATTCGGATGCCTTTTATTTCTTTTTGTTGTCTGATTGCTGTGGCCAGGACTTCTAATACTATGTTAAGTAGCAGTGGTGATAGTGGACATCCCTGCCACGATCCTGACCTTTGGGGGAAAGCTCTCAGTTTTTCCCCATTGAGAATGATATTTGCTGTGGGTTTTTCATAGATGGCTTTTATGATATTGAGGTATGTACCCTCTATCCCTATACTCTGAAGAGTTTTGATCAAGAAAGGATGCTGTACTTTGTCAAATGCTTTTTCTGCATCTATTGAGAGGATCTTATGGTTCTTGTTCTTTCTTTTATTAATGTATTGTATCACATTGATTGATTTGCAGCTGTTGAACCAACCTTGCAGGCCAGGGATAAATCCCACTTGGTCATGGTGAATAATTCTTTTAATGTACTGTTGGATCCTATTGGCTAGTATTTTGGTGAGAATTTTTGCATCCATGTTCATCAGGGATACTGGTCTGTAATTCTCTGTTTTGATGGGGTCTTTGTCTGGTTTTGGGATCAAGGTAATGCTGGCCTCATAAAACGAGTTTGGAAGTTTTCCTTCCATTTCTATTTTTTGGAACAGTTTCAGAAGAATTTAATTCTTCTTTAAATGTTTGGTAGAATTCCCCTGGGAAGCCATCTGGCCCTGGGCTTTTGTTTGTTGGGAGATTTTTGATGACTGCTTCAATTTCCTTAGTGGTTATGGGTCTGTTCAGGTTTTCTATTTCTTCCAGGTTCAGTTTTGGTAGTTGATACATCTGTAGGAATGCATCCATTTCTTCCAGGTTATCTAATTTGCTGGCATAGAGTTGCTCATAATATGTTCTTATAATTGTTTGTATTTCTTTGGTGTTGGTTGTGATCTCTCCTCTTTCATTCATGATTTTGTTGATTTGGGTCATTTCTCTTTTCTTTTTGATAAGTCTGGCCAGGGGTTTATCAATCTTGTTAATTCTTTCAGAGAACAAGCTCCTAGTTTCATTGATCTGTTCTACTCTTCTTTTGGTTTCTATTTCATTGATTTCTGCTCTGATCTTTATTATTTCTCTTCCCTGATGGGCTTAGGCTTTATTTGCTGTTCTTTCTCCAGCTCCTTTAGGTGTAGGGTTAGGTTGTGTATTTGAGACCTTTCTTGGTTCTTGAGAAAGGCTTGTATTGCTATATACTTTCCTCTTAGGACTGCCTTTGCTGCATCCCAAAGATTTTGAACAGTTGTGTTTTCATTTTCATTGGTTTCCATGAATTTTTTTAATTCTTCTTTAATTTCCTGGTTGACCCATTCATTCTTTAGTGGGATGCTCTGTAGCCTCCATGTATTTGGGTTCTTTCCGACTTTCCTCTTGTGATTGAGTTCTAGTTTCAAAGCATTGTGGTCTGGAAATATGCAGGGAAAGATCCCAATCTTTTGGTGCCGGTTCAGACCTGATTTGTGACCCAGGATGTAATACATTCTGGAGACTGTTCCTTGGGCACTAGAGAAAATGTGTATTTTGTTGCTTTGGGATGGAATGTTCTGAACGTATTGTGAAGTCCATTTGGTCCAGTGTGTCATTTAAAGTCTTTATTTCCTTGTTGATCTTTTGCTTAGAGGACTGTCCATTTCAGTGAGGGAGGTGTTAAATCCCCTACTATTATTGTATTGTTGTCAATGTGTTTCTTTGATTTTGTTATTAATTGGCTTATATAATTGGCTGCTCCCATGTTAGGGGCATAGATATTTACAATTGTTAGATCTTCTTGTTGGATAGACCCTTTAAGTAGGATATAGTGTCCTTCCTCACCTCCTATTATAGTCTTTGGTTTAAAATCTAATTTGTCTGATATAAGAATTGCCACCCCACCTTTCAAGGACTGCCACTCCAGCTTTCTTTTGGTGTCCATTAGCATGGTAAATTGTTTTCCACTCCCTCAGTTTCAATCTGGAAGTGTCTTTGTGTCTAAAATAAGTCTGTTGCAGACAGCATATCGATGGGTCTTGTTTTTTTTATCCAATCTGATACCCTGTGTCTTTTGATTGGGGCATTTAGCCCATTCACATTCAGGGTAACTATTGAAAGATAGAAATTTAGTGCCATTGTATTCCCTGTAAGGTGACTGTTGCTGTATATTGTCTCTGTTCCTTTCTGGTCTATGTTACTTTTAGGCTCTCTCTTTGCTTAGAGGACCCCTTTCAATATTTCTTGTAGGGCTGGTTTTGTGTTTGCAAATTCCTTGTTTGTCCTGGAAGCTTTTTATCTCTCCTTCTATTTTCAATGACAGCCTAGCTGGATATAGTATTCTTGGCTGCATATTTTTCTCATTTAGTGCTCTGAATATATCATGCCAGTCCTTTCTGGCCTGCCGGGTCTCTGTGGATAGGTCTGTTGCCAATCTAATGTTTCTACCATTGTTGGTTACAGATCTCTTCTCCTGAGCTGCTTTCAGGATTTTCTCTTTGTCTCTGAGACTTGTAAGTGTTACTATTAGATATCGGGGTGTTGACCTATTTTTATTGATTTTGAGAGGGGATCTCTGTGCCTCCTGGATTTTGATGCCTGTCTCCTTCCCCAAATTAGGGAAGTTCTCTGCTATAATTTGCTCCAGTATACCTTCTGCTCCTCTCTCTCTTTCCCCCCAATTATTCTAATGTTGTTTCATCTTATGGTATCGCTTATCTCTTGAATTCTGCCCTTGTGATCCAGTAGTTGTTTATCTCTCTTTTTCTCAGTTTCTTTATTCTCCATCATTTGGTCTTCTATATTGCTAATTCTCTCTTCTGCCTCATTTATCTTAGCAGTTAGAGCCTCCATTTTTGATTGCACCTCATTAATAGCCTTTTTGATTTTGACTTGGTTAGATTTTAGTTCTTTTCTTTCTCCAGAAAGGGTTTCTCTAATAACTTCCATGCTTTTTTCAAGCCCAGATAGTATCTTTAAAATCATCATTCTGAACTCTAGTTCTAACATCTTACTAATGTCCGTATTGATTAGTTCCCTGGCAGTTGGTACTGCTTCTTGTTCTTTTTGTGGAGGTGATTTTTTTCTGTCTTGTCATTTTGTCCAGAGGAGAATAGTTGAATGAGAGAACAAAATGCTAACAGAGTAACAACGACCCCAGAAAAATATATGCTAAACAAATCAGAGGAGATCTGAAACCAGGGGAAAAGAAAGGGAAAGAAAGAAAAAAAAAGAATATGATCAAATATGATCAGGCTGGTGAGTAGATCAGTGCCACATGTTAGATTTTGGGCGTATTTTGGTCTGGTAGAAGAAATTGCCTCCCGAAATTTTAAAGAAAGAAAAACTTATATATGTACAAAAATAAGGGTAAATACAATAAATGCATAGAATATGACTGTAAAATGAAAATTATAAAAGATTTTCTAAAAGGAATTGATAAGTTGGTTAAAAAGGAAAGAAGAGAAATTAAAAAAAAAAAAAGGAAGAGAATGTGATAAAGCAGGAGACTAGAACAAAGCCATACACTAGAGATTTAGGGTATATTTTGATCTGTTAGAAGAAACTGTATCCCAAAATTTTAAAAGAGAGAACAACTTATATATATACCAAAAATAAGGTTAACTACAATGAAGGGATTGAATATGACTCTTCCAGAAAGTGGTCGCTTTTCTGTTCAGAGAGTTGCTGCTATTCTTTTCTTTGATCTCCTGTTGAGTTCGTAAGTGTTCGGAATGGTTTGATACCTATCTAGCTGAATTCCTGGGACCAGACGAAATTTAGGTCTCCTACTCCTCCCCATCTTGCTTCTCCCCCCGAAACAGATTCTTAATTACAGAGAACAAACTGAGGGTTGCGGAGGGTAGGTGGGAAGGGGGGTGGGTTAAATGGGCAACAGGTATTAAGGAGGGCACTTGTTGTGATGAGCACTGGATGTTGTATGTAAGTGATGAATCACTAAATTCCACACACCTGAAATTAATATTACACTGTAGGTTAACTAACTGGAATTTAAACAAAACCTTGAAACTACAATACATACATACATACATACATACATACATACCTAAGTTTTATGGGGAAAGAAAGAATGAAGAAATTTTATGCTATATGCACTCCCCCTTCAAACACCAAAGAAAAAAAATAACAAGAAAAAAACAAAAATATATATATAGGTGGCACTGAAAATCTAGATAAATAGCTAAATGAACACCAAATGGAGTAGAAATATTGTGTAAGTCTATGTTAAAAGCAGGTAGTAGAAACTGAGATGCAGGTACTGAAGAATAAAGGGAAATAAATGTATACCATTCAAGATGGAGAAAATTTATTCTTTCAACCCTCATCAACTATCCAGTGCACATGCGGGACTATTTTGACTACTGGACAGGAGGAAGAAGAAGAAACAACTAATAGGTTTCGACAATATTATCATTCACAGTTGAAGGAGAGATCAAGAGTTTTCCAGACTAAACTCAATGGAGTTCATCACCACCAAAGCAGCCCTACAAGAAATGTTGAAGAGAATTCTTCAGTGTAAGAAAAGGCCATAAATTGAAGAAATTATGAAGGGAAAATATTTCACAGGTAAACGCAAACATATAGTAAAGATTGTAGACTAATTACTTATAAAGCCAGTATGAAGGTGAAAACACAAAAGTAGCAAAACCAATTATATCTACAATAATTAGTCAAGGGACAAATTTTATTTTGCACAAAATAAAAAGATATAAAATATGATATCACATACATAAAATGTGAGGGGGTAAAAATTTACTGCTTTTAGAATGTGTTCAAACTTAAGCAACCATGAACTTAACATAGACTGCTATACACATAAGATGTTACATATGAACCCAGTGGAACCACAAAATCAAAAACCTGTAATAAATACATAAAAAATAAAGAAAAAGGAATGTAAGCATAACACCAAAGATAGCCATCAAACCACAAGAGATGAGAGCAAAAGAACAGAGAAGAGCAACAAAAACATCTAGAAAACAATGACCAAAATAGTAGTAAGTACATACCTATCAATAATTACTTTAAATGTAAATGACCTAAATGCTCTAATCAAAAGACATAGGATGACTAAGTAGATTAAAAAATAATGGTTGGAGGACCTGAATCAACATGAATTTTCCCGAAGAAGACATACAGATGACCAGCAGACACATGGTAAGATGTTTAATATCACTAACCACCAGGGAAGTACAAATCAAAACCACAATGAAATACCAAATGAGACATCACCTCAGTAAGAATGGCTAGAATCAAAAGCAGAAGAAATAACAAGTGTTGGTGAGGATGTGGAGTAAATGGAACCTTCATATGCTATTAGTAGGAATGGAAATTGATACAACCACTGTGGGAAAACTTCACCTTTAGGGAATGAAGTTTCCTTACAAAGTTAAAAATAGAAATACCATACAATTCAATAATTCCACTACTGGTATTTACCCCCCAAAAACCAAAACATTAATTCAAAAAGATACACACACTCCTATGTTTATTGCAGCTTTATTTACAATAGCCAACGTATGGAAGCAACCCAGGTGTTCATTGATAGATGAATGGATAAAGAAAATGTAGTGTGTATGTGTACATACACACAAACACACACATAAATGGAATATTACTCAGACATAAAAAATGAGATCTTGCCATTTGCAGCAGCATGGATGGACCTAGAGAATATTATGCTAAAGGATATGTCAGACAAAGGCAAATACTGTGTGATTTCACTTATATCTGGAATCTAAAAAACAAATAGACAAACAAAACAGACTCACAAATACAAGAAAAAATCGGTGGTTGCCAGAGGATAGTGAGTGGGAGGATAGGCCAAATCGGTTAAGAGAATTAAGAGAGATAAACTTCCAGTTATACAACTATATTTCAATAATAAAGTATTTTTTGAAAAGCTAAATGTTTGGCTCAGTATATGGATACAAGCCACAAACATACAGTACCTCCTGTAAAGCTGTTGTCTTAACTGAGTGATGGAATGGACCATTGAGAGCACAGTGAGATGTCATTTTAGAAACAATACCCTAAGAAGGACACCAGGATGTGGTACATGCTCAAAATCAATGATTATTCATGATTCTATGTCCCAGTAGGTAGAAAATATGGGTTGAGGAACAATGGAGTGTAAGGAGTAGTCTGGCTTATCATCACTTCCAGTGACCCATTGAGAATTTGGATTTTGTGCACACAATTCTGGCCTCTACAGATATAGAAGACCTGGTTCCCAAAGGAAGGCCCAGCTTCTCATACAAGTGACAGCAAGAGTATCACTGAGCTTTAAGTTATAGCAGCTACCTAGGTACTTTGGGCTTCTCATGCCAAGGAATGAACTGGCAAGAAGAGAAGTCAAAATCTTGGCAGTAGTAACTCACTGGGATCATCAGAAGATCCTTGATAAAATAAAACAAAGGAAAGGGTCTAAATATATCAGTAACAACAGTAATAGAAATAGAGTAAATTTATCTGCTGAAAGATTCTCAGGATAGATTTAGGAGCAAAAAAACATATCTGCTCTTCTGAAGAGATACACCTAAATCAAAACTATAGCCAAAAGTTCAAATAAATAAATACTGGTAAGACAGGGAAATCACTTCAATGGTTCAAATCTTCTGAAAAGATATCCGACTGAAAAATAACAAAATGCCAAATGAAGTCTGACAAGGATATTGAATGTTGTGTTGTAGCATTCTCAAAAATCTAAGAAAAAAAATATCCCGAGGATTAAAACAAAACAAACCACAAGATCATCAAACCAGATTGATAAAAGATCTTGGAAAACAGTAATACTCAGAGCGAATGCCAGAATAAAATTTTAAAAATTCAGAGATTAGTATGCAATGGGACAGAAGATGTGGCATTGAGCCCTTGCAAGGAATGTACGTGAACTTGATACCTCTGCATAAAGCTGGGAACTTCAAATGAAAGAAATTCACCTCCTATAAAGAAGCTGGACTGGGGGGTGGGGTGGGGGGTGGAGTCTTCAAGAGGGAAACAAGAACCTCTCTCTCTGACATAGTTCCAAAAGACAAGGAAGTTTCTTCTGAGAAGCTATAACCACTGGCTGTTCTCACATGCATCTAGTTTCATATTTATACTTCCTATAAGGCCCAGGACACTTCAGAATAACTAAAGTAGTCCTCAATATTTGAAAATCAATGTGATTCACTGTATTAACAGACTAAAGAAAAAATGTAGGAAATGATCTTAAATCAGGAAAAACATTTGACAAAATTTGCATTATTTCAAGAAAAACCTCTCAGAAACCTAGGAATAGAAATTACCTAACCTGATGAGAAACATTATTAAAAAAAATGACAGCTAATCTCAACCTTAATGGTGAAAGAATGAAGGCTTTTCCATAATATAACAAGCCAAGGATGTTCTTATTCTTAACTGCTATTCAAGATTGTACTGGAATTTTAGATAGTACACCCACATCCAAAAGGAATAAATAAAAAGTCTTTCTTCACAGATGATATGACTTTCTATGTAGAAAATCTGTAATAATCTACAAAAAGCTTTTAAAACAATAAGTGATTCATCAATTCTCAGGACAAAAGGTCAATATGGAAACAGTTTACTGTAATTCTGTAAATTGGCAATGAAAAATTGGCATTTGAAAAAAATTTTAAAGTACCATTTAAATGTCACCCAGAAAAAAAAAAACATCTTATGTACAAACATAACAAAATATGTGTGAAGTATGTATATTAAAAACTCTAAAAATCCATTAAATAAATCAGAGAACCTAATAAATTAAAAGATTTGGCATGTTCATGGAATAGACAACTCAATATTATTAAGAAATTAAGACTCCCCAAATTTATCTATATATTCAGTGCAATCTCAGAAAAAAGACCAGCAGACTTTTTTGTAGATAAAAAGATTCCAAAATTTCTATGAAGTGGAAAAGTAACTGAAATAGCTAAAATGATTTGGAAATTTAAGGATAAAGTTGGAGGACTCATGCTACCTGATTCCAATACTTAGTATAAAATTACAGTATACAAGACATGGTGAACTTGGCAAAAGGACACATAGATCAGTAGAACAAAAGAGAGTCCAGAAATAGACCCACACAAATATAGTCAACTGATTTTTGACAAAGTTATCAAAAACAATTAAATGAAGATAGTCTTTTCAATAAGTGATACTAAAAACAATGGATTTTCATATGCAAAAGAAAAAAAAATCAACCTCCATCATATCTTATACAACAACTAACTCAAAACTGACCAATGTAAAACATAGAAGTATAATCATTCCAGAAGAAAATTTCAGTGAAAATCTTGTCAACTTGGGTTTGGCAAAAGATTTTTAGATATAACACCTGAATAACCATTTGTAAAAGAAAAATGTAGTAATTTGGACTTTATTAAAATTTAGGACTTTTCTTAGTGTTGAGACTAAAGAATCAAGCTACAGATGGGGAGAATATATCTGCAAATTACGTTTATGATGAGGGACTTGTAGCCAGAATACATAAAGAACTGTCAGAACTCAACAATAAGAAACCAAACAATCTAATTCTTTTTTTTTTTTTAAGGGTAACTTCTGCCAAGATTAAAAATGGGAACCACATGCATCTTCCCACAAGAAATTACAAAAACAAACAAAAAAAAAAAAGAAGAAGAAGAAGAAGAAAGAAAGAAAGAAGAAGAAAATATCTGAAATAATGGTTTTCAAAACATTGGATCTCAGTAAAAAAAACAAAAACAAAACAAAACAAAAAAAAACAGAAATTCCTAAGTAATGAAAACAAAGTGAGCCCTATGATTGTCCAGCTTATTACTCTAAGAATTTCCTGGCAGCAGTGCAGGGAGGGAGAACACAGGTGGAGCTCATCAGACTCTTGATTTGGCACATGCCAGAAAATCCAGGGAGACAGAAGCCCTTACAGTTTGCAGGACAGAGTACCAAAGAAGAAAGAGCTATACAGAAAAGAAACACAGAGGTGTGCTTAGGATCCCCCTTAAGTATTCTTCAGAGTGCTAATTAGTGTGTGTGCAAAAAGACACTCCTGGGGGCTGGGAGAAAAACCATCTACAAGGATTAGAGTTAGCAGTAGAACTCAGAAGACCTGGCTGGAATAGTGCCTGTTCCCACAAGCCAGACTGGAAAATCTAACAATCCATGAGGCACTGAGTATGGTACTCCGATGGGTAATGCCTCAGTAGTAGAGAATTAGCCATAGACTAAATCAGCTGCTATGGTCTCATCTAATGAATCTTCAAACCAAGACCCAGAATGATGGAGCTGTTTCCAAATAACTCAACTGCATGCCAGGTCAATGTTCAAATATTTTTATAGGAATGCAAAAAACATGAGCCCTCCCCAAAATAAAATTCTCAGTGTTTTCATCCAATTAGAGATTATCAAGCAAGTAAGAGTCAGGAAAATATGACCTGTAATAAGGAGAAAAATTAATAAATAGAAGCCAACCCAGAACTGATATGTTAGACTTATCATATGAGGACATTAAAATATTATTATACCTATATTCCATATGTTCAAAGAAGAAAAAAGCATAACAAATATTCAAAATACAAAAATAGACATATATACAGCAAAGATGACAAAAATAGGGAGAACGTGATGAAAAAGGTGAAAAAATATCTGAATTTAACACAAATTTCTAGAAAAAATAAGTCTTCTAAAATGGAATCAAGAAGTAGAATACTTTTGCACATTATATCATAATGGCTAAATGTGCAGACTCTGAAAAAGATTACCTGAATTCAAATCCTGGTTCTACAACTGTATCTGTGTGACTTTGGACAACTTAAAATTTCTATGCCTTGGTCTTTTCATTCTAAAATGTGGATGGTAAATAGTACTTACCTCACAGAGTTATTCTGACAGGTTAAATGAGTCTATATAGGCTCAGTATTTAGAATAAGGCCTAGCACATAGTAAGAGCTATGTAAGGACTAGGTCCTTAATAATATTACTATCAAAGGTCATCATGCCTATTACAAGGAACTCCATTTCTTGGTACAAAACCTAGAGAAACTCACCTGTGTACCAGAAGACATATAAATGAATATTCATTGCAGCATTAATTTATCTTTGTAAACATTTGGCAAGTACCTAAAACTCCATCAACATAAAAATGGATAAATTAATAATGATTAAATTTACATAACTGTATGAGGCAGTACATTAAAATGGAAAAAGAGAGCAGCAGCTACCATCATAGACAAGTCTCAAAAATAACATGGGTCAATGGAAAAAATAAGGTTCAGAAATATATATGTAATATGATTCCATAATATCTAAAGTCAGAAAATGCAAAATAACATATATGTGAACTCATGTATACACATTATAGAGAAATGTATAAGAAAGATGGACACAAAAATCAGAATAGTGTTTACATTTAGGCTTCAAGGGGAATGGGACAGTGGAAGGACACACAAGAAATTTCAACTATAGCTGTAAAATTTAGTTGTGGCATCCGTAGCAAACTATTACAATTTACTAAAACTTTGTGATAGATATAGGGGCATACATTTTAAGTATTTTATTCTTTTTTTCTTGTGTTTTAAGCGTTTTGTGATAAAAAAAATTTTCTGACTGGAAGGAACACTTGAGTAATAAAATGGAAAGAGGTCAAGAGCTACAAACAAAATTAGAGAGGAGACAAACATTTAGACATACCTTGATGAAATTTTTGAAAATCAAGGATAAAGAATATTGGAACCAGGCATAAAAAGTCTACTAACTAAGGAAAGAAAAATATCTTAGGGGACTACAAACAGCTCTGCAACACTAAATGGCAAAAGTCACAGGGCAAAGTCTACAGAGTTTTGAAGAGAGACTGAGTACAAGAATTTCATGCTCACATCAGTTGATGATTATGTGTAAGGTAACAAGGATATTCTTAGTCATTGAAGAACTCAAATTATACATGAATTCTTCCTGAAGTATTTTCTAAAATACATTTCAGCTGACCAAGAATTCAATCCAGATAAGAAAACCTGTAAGTCATGGTACAAAAGAACTGAAGATGAACAATGTATGTAGTCTGTAAAACATAGTTAAACCCAACTAATTATGGACAAGACTTAATACATTATCAGTAGTAACATTTGACAAATGGATTCATATTCCAAAAATGCAATAATCTTATAGGATCTAAACTCACAGTTTGAATCAACAAAAAGTATAAAAATGGGAAGAGAGAGATAATGCAATTTGGAGTTTCTTATACAGCAGGGAGAAAAGAGAAACTTTCATTTTCATCGATTGTAGTTTATTTTTCTTAATTTTTAATTCTCAGTAAATAGAATGACTTCAAATATAACCAAAACTTCTGGTTTTAACTCCAATATGTAAACATTTTAGAAGTCATTAATCCCATGCTTACAGGAAAAAGTTGGACAAACTCAAAGTTAATGCCTGTTCCTGTACCTATCAGAGAACTGAGTTTGTAAGTCAAACTGATGCCTTAGAATCTGGAAAGACGGGTGAATCCCGAGGTGTAGCCCAGACATGCCTAACTGGAGCAGAAGCCAATGGAGTTAAAAGTGGTAGGAACACTAAAATGGTCATTTGGAAGAATTCCTGAAGGCCGAGTGTTGACTAGCCCAAGTGTGAGAAACTCCTAGGAGCTACAGTCCTAGAGAAACCTCCACATTTCCTGGGCTTTTCCTTGAGGAACCCCACCAGACAGGGAAGATTGGAAAAAGAGCCATTTGTGGCTCTGGCAGGGGAAAGGGAAGAGTAAAGCTTATTAAATATGCCCTGAATTTTCCCGAAAAGAATGACCGACTCTCCAGGAGAAAAGAATTTACCACAGCCTCGTTCAAGAGCCATCGGGGAGGGCACTGATCTCATTCCAGACTCCTCTCATGTAAGGGAAATAGCAGTAATTTATATGTTATGGGCTGAATTGTGTCCCCTCAAAATTTCTGTGAAGTCCTAACCCCTAGTACCTCAGAATATGACTGATTTTGGAGGTAGGGTCTTTGAAGAAGTAATTAAGTTCAAATGAGCTCATTAGGGTGGGCCCTAATTCAACAAGATTGGTTTTCCTATAAGAGGAGATTAGGACAAGACACACAGAGGGAAGAGCTAGGGAGAAGACAGCTAGCTACAAGTCAAGGAGAGAGGCTTCACAAGAAACCAAGCCTGTAGACATCTTGATCGCAGATTTCTAGCCCTCAGAATTTTGAGAAAGTAAATTTCTGTTGCTTAAACCCCCTAGTCTGTAGCACTTTGTTTATGGCAGCCTTAGCAAACTAATACACTATCCAAACAATACTTCCTTGTGGAAATCATAGGTCAGAGGCATTGGCCAACTCAAAGATTGAGATTTAAGTGGAAGTTCATAGAATCCCCTCCTTATAGCTTATCCCCACACCCACAAGGACACAATTTAATAATAGTAGATTACAGCCACAAGAGTTTTAAGAGAGTCTCTCTGAGGAAGAATACTTAGGGATCCCCAAAGTTAAAAGGAAAAAAAAGGACACTAGAGGAATTTGAAACATCTAGTACATACCCCTAAAGAGAGCATGAGATGGAACACACCTCCTAAGTAGAGGGACATAAACTCACACTAGAAATCTATTTACCTCAATTCCTATTATACAATTTAGGTCCAGCTTTCCATCAAAAATTAAAAACATGCTAAAAGGCAAGAAAAAACACAATGGGAAGAGAAGAGGCAAACATCAGAATCAGACTCAGCTATGACACAAATTGTGGAATTACCAGGCAGCAAATTGAAAATGGCTATGATTTATATGTTAAGGGCTCTAATAGAAAAAGTAGGCAATAGGCAAAAACAGATAATATAAGCAAAGACATGGAAGTTCTGAGAAAAGAATCAAAAGGAAATACTAGAAATTAAATACACTGTAGCTGAAATGAAGAATGCCTTTTATAGGGTTTCTGGCAGACTCAACAGGCTAAGGAAAGAATTTGTGAGCTTGAGGATAGGTCAATAGAAACTTTGAGAACTGAAATGCAAATGAAATAAGAATGAAAGAATAGAATGCTATATCCAAAAACAATGGGACAAATTCAAAAGATGTAACATGTGCATAATTAGAATACTAGAAGAAAGAGAATGGAGCAAAATAATTTTTGAAGTAATAATAGCTGAGAATTTTCAAAAAGTAATGATGGACATCAAACCGTAGATCCAAATATAGTTAAAAAAACCTATACGTAGACATATATCGTAACTGCAGGAAACCAAAGACAAAAATAATATCTTGAAATAAGCCTTTGCCTGTAGAGAACAATACACGTTGCCTATAGAGGAACAGGGTAAGATTTACAGAAGTTCTCTTATCAGAAACCATGCAAGCAAGAAGAAAGTGGAGGGAAATATTAAATGTATTGAAAGAAAAAAAGAAATGCTCAACTAAAATTTTATCAAAATTCTATTTCAAAAGTGAAGGAAAAGTAAAGTCTTTCTCAGACAATCAGAAACAGAAGTCACCTCCAGCAGGCCCACCTGGCAAGAAATAGGAAGAGATTTTCTTCATGTAGGAGGAGAATTATATATATATCAAAATTTGGATATATCTAAAAAAGGAAGAGCATCAGAGAAGGAATAAAAGTAAAATAAAACCTTGTACTTTTCTTATTACTAACTAAAATAAAATGTAACTGTTTAAAGTACTAATAGTAATTATGGATTGGGTTATTATAGCATATTGGTAAAAGAAATGAATGGCAGAATTGTCACAAGAAGCAGGAGAGAGGAATTAGTAATGCTCTATTAGAAGGCACCTGCACTGCACTTGACACAATTGAAGGTGATCTTACCTTAATTAAATTTAAATATTTTAAACTCTAGAGAAACCATTAAAAGTATATATTCTTAAAAGTGTGACTGATATGCTCAAAAAGGGGATAAGATCATTTAAAATGCCCATATGAAACCAGAGAAAGCAGAAAAGAAGCCTTTGGCAATAAATACAAAACAATTACAAACATAATCGCTATTAACTCAAATATATCAGTAATCATTTAAACATGAATGGTGTAAATAGGCTAAATAAAAGATGGAAGCAGATAAAGGGGAACACCGGTTATAGTGTTGGTGGGAATGCAAATTGGTGCAGCCACTCTTGAAAACAGTAGGGAGGTTTCTCAAAAAGTTAAAACTAGAACTATCCTATGATCCAGAAATTGCACTCCTAGGTATTTACTCAAAGGATACAAAACTACTAATTTGAAGGGATACATGCACCCCCATGTTTATAGCATGGGGCATAGCAATAACCAAATTATGGAAGGAGACCAAATGTTCAATGACTGATGAATGAATAAAGAAGTTGTGGGGTGTGTGTGCGGGTATGTATGTATATATAGGAATCTTACTCAGCCATCAACAAGAATGAAATCTTGCCATTTGCAATGACATGGATGGAGCTAGAGAGTATTATGCTAAGTGAAATATCATTCAGAGAAAGACAAATACATGACTTCACTCATATGTGGAATCTAAGAAACAAAACAAATGAACATGGGGGGTGGGAAAGAGAGAGACAAACCAAGAAACAGACTCTCAACTATAGAAAACAAACTGATGGTTACCAGAGGGGAGTTGGAGGTGGAGGGGAAATGAGTGAAATAGGTAATAGGGATTAAGGAGGACACTTGTCATGGTGAGCACCAGAGGTTGTATCTAAGTTTTAAATCTTTCAATTCTACACCTGAAACTAACATCGCACTGTAGGTTGACTAACTGGAATTTAAATAAAGTCTTGAAGAAAAAAAAAAAATCCAAGATGGAGATTGTGAGAGTGGTTTAAAAAAAGAAAAGACAACGCTCTCTTATTTGTAAAAAACCCACTTTACTTGTCATGGTGAGCACCAGAGGTTGTATCTAAGTTTTAAACCTTTCAATTCTACACCTGAAACTAACATCACACTGTAGGTTAACTGGAATTTAAATAAAATCTTGAGGGAAAAAAAAATCCAAGATGGAGACTGTGAGAGTAGTTTAAAAAAAGAAAAGACAAAGCTCTCTTATTTGTAAAAAACCCACTTTAAATATGGACAGGTTAAGGGGCGCCTGGGTGGCTCAGTTGTTGGGCATCTGCTTTCAGCTCAGGTCATGATCCCAGGGTCCTGGGATCGAGCCCCGCATCAGGCTCCCTGCTCTGTGGGAAGCCTGCTTCTCCCTCTCCCACTCCCCCTGCTTGTGTTCCTGCTCTCTCTGTCTCTGTCAAATAAATAAATAAATCTTAAAAAAAATATATATGGACAGGTTAAGAGCAAAAGGAGAGCTACACCATGCTAACAGTAAAAAAAGTTGAAGTAGCTATATTAATTTCATACAAAGTAGATGTAGCAGTCCCAACCATATATGCACATAACAATAGAGGAACAACAACAGTGAAACAAAAACTAATAGAACTGAAAGAAAAAAATAGACATATTCACTATTATAGAGACTTCAACACCTCCTGTCAGTACTTAATAGATCAAACAAGGAAAAACCAATGAGGATATAGTTAAGCTAAACAACACTATCAATCAACTTGAATTAACTGACAATTTCAGAATACTCCTTTCAAAAAAAATGATCACTTCACAGTGATCACTTCACAGTATATATATCAAATCATTATGTTGTACCCCTGAAACTAATATAATGTTATGTCAGTTATGTCTTAAAAAAAAAGGGTAAGCAAACACACACACACACACACACACACACACACACAGCAGAATGAACAATCTTCTCAAGTTCTTATGGAACTATCACCAAGACAGACCACATTCTGGGCCACAGAACACACTTAACAAATTTAAAAGAAAGAAATCATACAAAATATGTTCTCAGATCACAATGGAATAAAACTAGAAATCAGTAATAGAGAGATAGATGGAAAATCTCCAAATATTTGAAAATAAAGAATACACTTCAAATAAGACATGGATCAAAGAAGAAGTCTCAAAAATAAAAATTTTGTGAGCTAAATGGAAGCTGAATGCAAATTACCAAATTTCTGAGATGTAGCAAAAGTAGTGGTGTGAAGGCATTAAACACATAGATTATAAAAAGAGTAACAACCTAAAATCAATAACCAAAATGTCCACCTAGGGAAACTGAAGAAAGAAGAACAATTTAAACATAAAGCAAACACAAGAAATAACCAAAATTAGAGAATATGACAATGAAATTGAGAATGGGAAAATAGGTAAATTCAATAAAAATCAAACCTTATTTAAGTGATTAATAAAATTGACAAATTTTTAGCTAACAAACAGAGCATATGTAAATCAGAATTGAAAGAGGGGCCAATGCCTAGTAATCCCTTGGACATTAAAAAGATAATAAAAAACTGTAAAAAAAAAAAAAAAAAAAAAAAACTCTACACCCATAAATTTGATAATTTACATGAAATGGACCAATTTCTTGAGAGATGCAAACTAGCAAAACACACAAGGAGAAAGAGATAACCTAAACTCCCCTACATTTAGTAAATACATTGAATCAGTAATTCTTAACCTTCAAAAAAAAAAAAAGACCAGGCCCAGATGGATTCATTGGTGATTTCTACCAAATATTTATGGAAACAATTATACCAATTCTTCACCATATTTTCCAGAAAATAGAAGCAAAGAGAACACTTCTTAACTTACTCTGTGAGGCCAGCATTTCCCTAACACCAAAACCAGAGGGGAAAAAAAAAAAAATTACAAGAAAGGAAAACTACAGACTAATACCTTTTATGAACATATGCATAAAATTACCACAAATTATTAGTAAATAGATTCCAACAATGTATAAAAACAATTATATATCATGGCCAAGTATGGTTTATTCTAGGTATACAAATCTGGTTTAACAAAATCAATGTAATCCATTACATCAACAGACTAAACAAGAAAAATTACATGTTTCTATAAATTGACACAGAAAAAAAAATTGACAAAACCAAACACCCATTCATGATTAAAAAAAAAAAAAACTATTAGCAAACTAGGAATAGAGAGAAACTTCATCAGCTTGATAGATAATATATAAAAGAAAATCTGCTGACATCAAACTTAACGATGAGAAACTGGATGCTTTCCCCCTAAGATGAGGAATAACACAAGGAAGTCTCCTCTCACCACTCCTATTCAACACTGTACTGGAAAGACCTACTAGTGCAATAAGAAAATAAAAGAAACACTAACTGGGAAGGAAGAAATAGAAGTATATTTCTTCACAGATGACATGATTATCTATGTTAGAAAATCCAAAGACTCAACCACCCAAAAAATCAGCTGGAACTAATAAGTGATTACAACATGGCTTCAAGGTACAAGGTACGTACAACAAATAATTGGAATTTGAAATTAAAAACAATACCATTTTATAGCCCCCAAAATTATTTATTTAGGTATGAATCTAACAAAAGATGTATAAGATCCATAAGCAGAAAACCAAAAAACTTAAAGACTTATGAAGATCTACATAACTAGATACTTTTTGTTCTTGGGTTGAAAGACAGTATTGCAAAGATATTTATTTTTCCCAGTTAGACCTATAATTTCAATTTCAGCCCCAGCAAAATCTTAGCAGGCTCATTTGTCGATCTCAACAAATTGATCCTAACATTTTTATTGGGACTATCGAGGACTTAGAATAGCCAATACAGTGCTTAAGAAGAATGAATTTAGAAGACTCACAATACCTGATTTCAAGATAACTTTAAGTCTACAGTAATCTAGACAGTGTTATATTGGTGAAAGAATGGGCATATAGATACATGCAACAGAATAGACTCACATGAACACCATCAACTGATTTTTGAGAAAAGGAACAAAGGCAGTTTGATGGAGAAATAAGTCTTTTCGACAAAGACACTAGAACAATTGGATGTCCATATGCAAAAAAATAAAAGAATCTAGACACAAACCTCATAACTTATACATAATTAACTCCAAATGGATCACAGACCAAAATCTAGAATGCCAGTCCATAAAACTTCTCGGGAAAAAAAACATGGGAGAAAATCTACATGACTTTAGATTTGGTGATGCATTTAAAAATATAACACCAATACCATCTGGGGAAAAAATTATGGATAGCAGAGATTGGGATGCAGGACTCTCGAGGTTGCTATGGGAGGTTACAGATAAGGCGGGGAGGTAGGCTAGAATGCTCCAGTGGTGATGGATCAGAGACATCAGTATTAGCTCATATTTAGCTTTATACAGACACAGATGGTCACATACAGAAATATTTGCAGATATGTATACAAACCTAGGATAGTATACACACCTATTTCCTTGCTCTGGCCACTGAGGGGGCCTTAGAATGCCACAGTAACAATGAGCACACCTGGCAGGCAGGTCTTGATTTCTAAAGACTGTATTCCCATAAAACCAGTAAAAGGAACCCAGGCTCCTTGGAGAAATGGCTGGTTCTCAGACTGAGGCAGGAAATGTACAAGATAACTCTGGAGCATTTTATAATCTGAAAAGTGAGAAAATACTAAGAAATGGCACATAAAACGATGGAAGTGTCACAGAAGCCAACTGAAAGAGTTCCCAATGGCCAAAGCTGGAACAATTTAGCATCCAAAAAAAAAAAAAAGCAAGTTAGTACTGGATTACAACCCAAAGTATAAAATAAATATGTATGCATTCATACCGAGATGATTAAATAAGAAACTGAGACAGTAGACAAAGCACCTGTGCAGAAGAATTCAAAATAATTTCTGTAACTACTCCACACTTAAGGAGGTACAGCATAATTTCTTACTCCTTTTGTGTGGTCTGTGCATAGTGACTTCCTTTTTGAGTATAATATGGAAAGGAAGAAAGAGAAGAGTAGCTTTATAATAGAAAAAATAGACAAACACTACCTCATCCAAATGATCAAGCTTAACCTCAACAGTAATAAATCCTACTGATAGTACACATTCTTTTTATAATGGGATGGGAATGGCATTTTACTTCCATGATCTTCCTCCCCCAAACACATTACCCAGCCTCATCTTGAGAAAAACAGCAGACAAATCTCAACTAAGGGACATTCTATACAAAACCAGTACTTCTGAAAACTTTCAAGGTCATCAAAAACATTGAAAGTCAGAGAAACTGTCACAGCCAAAAGGAGCCTAAGCAAATACGGTTAATGAATGCAATGTGGTACTTTGGATGACATCCAGGAACAGAAAACAGACATTAGGGGAAAACTGAGGAAATCTGAATAAAATATGAGCTTTAGTTTATTTCTTAGTAATGTGTCAGCATTGATTCATTAATTGTGGCAATGTACCATACTAACGTAAGATGTTCATAATAGGGAAAACTAAGTATGGGATATATTGCAAGTCTCTACACTATCTGAAATAATTCTGCAAATCTAAAATTATTCAAAAGTTAAAATTTTAAAAATATATAAATATAAATATATAAAAGCATGTTTTTTGTATTGTTTTTAAAAAGGCTGGTAACACCCAATCTTGGCAAGGAACATTCTTATTTTGCTGGTGGGAATGTAAAATGGTACAACTTACTTTATACAGTCTTTTTATTCTTATGAAATTTTCCAGGAGTGAAAAAACATAGGACTACCAATAGGCTGGTGCAAGAATGCTCACAGCAATGTTATTCATAATAGCCAGAAAGTAGAAACAGTCAAATATCCCTCAGCAGGAAAATAATTTATGGTATCTTCATACAACAGGAGATACTTAGTATTAAAAGATATTTAACATCCATCTCAAAAATATGGATGAATCTCAATACCTCTGTTGAGAAAAGCAGCTAGACAGAAGTGTACACACTGTAGGATTCCATTTATATGAATTTCTAAAACAGGAAAAGGACTCTACAGTGAAAGGATTCACAAAAGCTTTGTCTGAGGAGGGGTTGACTTAAAAAGGCCCAAGGGAAATTTCTTGGGTAAAAGAAATGTTCTACATCTTAATAGGGGTATAGCCTACATGAGTATATACATTGTCAAAATTCACTGAGCTGTACACAAGATTTGTACATTTCATTCAATGTAAATTTTAACTTTAGAGGGAACTGTAAATACACAGGAAAACCAATGTCAATGTATCCATTTTGGTTCATCCTTGAAATAATGACCCCCCAACCATATTTTGATTGTCTCATTAATGTCATACTTGCTTCCAAATATGATTTATGATTTAGATTAAGTTGCAGATTTTTTAAAGGTTTTATTTATTTATTTGACAGAGACAGAGAGAGCACAAGCAGAGGGAGCAGAAGGGAGAGGGAGAAGCAGACTCCCCACTGAGCAAGGAGCCTGATGTGGGGCTCGATCCCAGGACTCGGGGATCATGACCTGAGCCAAAGGCAGACACTTAACTGGCTGAGCCACCCAGGTGCCCCTAAGTTGTATATTGAAGGAATAATTTAAAATTCATTTCTTCCAGGTTGCTTAATTTATTGGCATATAGTTGTTGATAATAATTTCTAATAATTGTTTCTATTTCCTTAATGTTAGTCATGATCTCTTCCCTTTCATCCATAATTTTATTAATTTGGGTCCTTTCTCTTTTCTTTTGAATAAGTCTGGCCAGTGGTTTATTGATCTTATTAATTCTTTCAAAGAACCAGCTTCTACTTTCATTGATCTGCTCTACTGTATTTCTGGTTTCTAATTCATTGATCTCTGCTCCAATCTTATTTCTCTTCTAATGTGTGGCTTAGGCATCATTTGTTGTTTTTTCTCCAACATCTTTAAGGTGTAAAGTTAGTTGGTGAATTCGGGATTTTTCTTTCTTTTTTTTTTTTTTTTTTTGAGTGAGGCTTGGATGGCTATGTATTTCCCCCTTAGGACTGCCTTTCCAGTATCGCATAGGTTTTGGACCAATGTGTTTTCATTCTCATTGGTTTCCATGAATTGCTTAAGTTCTTCTTTGATTTCCTGGTTGACCCAAACATTCTTCAGCAGAGTGGTCTTTAGCTTCCAAGTGTTTGAATTTCTGCCAAATTTTTTCTTGTGATTGAGTTCCAGTTTTAAAGCATTAAGGTCTGAGAATATTCAGGGAATAATCTCAATCTTTTGGTATCGGTTGAGACGTGATTTGTGACCCAGTATGTTGTCTATTCTGGAGAAAGTTCCATATGCACTGGAGAAGAATTAGTATTCTGTTGTTTTAAGGTGGAATGTTCTGTATATATCTATGAGGTCCATCTGGTCCAGTGTGTCATTCAAAGCTTTTGTTTCTTTGTTGATTTTCTGCTTAGATGATCTATTGCTGAGAGTGGAGTAACCAAAGAGGTAAAGGGTCTATACTCTAGGAACTACAGAACACTCATGAAAGAAATTGAAGAAGACACAAAAAAATGGAAAAATATTCCATGCTCATGGATCGAAAGAATAAACATTGTTAAAATGTCTATGCTGCTCAGAGCAATCTATACCTTCAACATCATCCTGATCAAAATACCAATTACATTTTTCAAAGTGCTGGAACAAATAATCCTAAAATTTGTATGGAATCAGAAAAGACCCCAAATCACCAAGGGAATGTTGAAAAAGAAAAACAAAGCTGGGGGCATCACGTTGCCTGATTTCAAGCTCTATTACAAAGCAGTGATCACCAAGACAGCACAGTACTGGCACAAAAACAGACATATAGACTAATGGAACAGAACAGAGAACCCAGATATGGACCCTCAACTCTATGGTCAAATAATCTTTGACAAAGTAGGAAAAAATATGCAATGGAAAAAAGACAGTCTCTTCAATAAATGGTGCTGGGCAAATTGGATGCCTATATACAGAAGAATGAAACTCAACCATTCTCTTACACCATACACAAAGATAAACTCAAAGTGGATGAAAGACCTCAATGTGAGACAGGAATCCATCAAAATCCTAGAGGAGAATATAGGCAGTAACCTCTTTGACATTGGCCACAGCAAATTTTTCAAGACACGTCTCCAATGGCATGGGAAACAAAAGTGAAAATGAACTTTTGGGACTTCATCAAGATAAAAAGCTTCTGCACAGCAAAGGAAACTGTCAACAAAACAAAGAGGGAGCCCACGGAATGGGAGAAGATTTTTACAAATGACACTACAGACAAAGGGCTGATATCCAAGATCTATAAAGAACTTCTCAAACTCAACACCCAAAAAACAAATAATCAAGTCAAAAAATGGGCAGAAGACATGAATGGACATTTCTCCAAAGAAGACATACACATGAAAAAATGTTCATCATCATTAGCCATCAGGGAAATTCAAATCAAAACCATGTTGAGATACCTCCTTATACCAGTTAGAATGGCAAAAATTGACAAGTAAGAACAAATGTTGGCGAGGTTGTGGAGAAAGGGGAACCCTCTTACACTGTTGGTGGAAATTCAATAATTAGCATTTTTGGGTTTTGATGTTTTTTAAAAAAATGTTTTGAGTACAGCTGACATGCAATGTTACATTAGTTTCAGGTGTACATAGTGACTCCACTTCTCTATACATTATGCTGTGCTCACGGCAAGTGTAGCTACCATCTGTCATCATACAACCCTATAATTAGCATGTTTAAATGTTTACTATGAATCATCACTGGAGCAAAACACCTCTGAAAAAATAATTATTGCCCACTTCACAGATGAGTCAATTAGGGCTCAGACAGAAAGGGAGACTTGTTCAAGATTACTCAGAAAGGAGAGGGGTAAATTCCATGGACCACCAGTATCTTTGGGGCTTGCTCTTAACCAGATGGGGGTGGGGGGAGTAAAAGCCAAGGTTAATAATGTAATTGAATGGTGAATTCAGCTGAGTTTCCAGGACTTCAGGGAAAAACCAACATGAAAATGAGATGTGGAGTTTTATTGCCTGATAGAAGGAATTAAAGTAGCTCACCAGGAGAAGCAAGTGTTTTTCTGACACTAAATTCAAAGAGGATTGTAGAATTCCATCCAGAAGTCCTTGTGTAAGAACTGGAGAACAATATCATGCACAATGTATCAAGTAAGTAGCAGTTTTACAGAGCATGCAGACACCTTCTCGATCTTTCTCACCCTGATGTTCCATAAAAACTGAAAAACTGGCTGTAGGGGTCTTGCTCTGCTAACAGCTTTACCTTTAGTACGGCCCACCTAGGACCTCAGTTCCAACATATCCTACTTCATTCAATGTAGCCTGCACTAATCAGCCTACTAGTAATCATGCTAATTGAACTATTTGTTGTGAGTTCAGTCTGATCTGCTACTGAGGAAAATAAACATCTTGGTTTATCCATGGCATGTGTTCTCAAGAAATGCTTCACTTAGCACCCAGCTGTAAATCTGAATAAAATTGAGAAGAGAAATTTCCACAGACAAATGTTTTGGCTAACTGTCTCCCATGGCATTTCAACTGAAATCTTCTCTTTAAAAAATATAGCTGCCATTTGAACCAATATTTCTTCAGTTTATTCCATTTCCAATTAGTGGCTCAGTTTTGTGTTGGCATTTCTGTTTTAGCAGCTGCAGTGAAATCAATGGGCCAAATGCTGTCTCCCCCTTTTGCCTACATTGCCACGTCTACTGATACACACAGGCAGAGCACAAGGACCAGGGGGCAAAAGCTGGCCCAGAATAGCAACTGTCCTATTCATTAATGCCTCAATGAGTCGACGACAGCAGAATTCAGTCAGATGTTTTCTGAAAAACATAAATAACCGTGCTTATGGCTCAAATGAAGGGTCTTATTTAGAAGCAAAAGGGTTATTAAAAGCAACCACACACCCTCAACTAGAGGGAGGAATATGCTTTCTTGCCTCCCAGTATCAAGAAATTGTGTCTCGTAATAAAGATAGTCCTATTACAGGAAAATTTGAGGACTACCTTTTTCGAACACACATTGAATTTATTTAGTAAGCATCTCTCAAGGAGAGACTCAGCGCTGTGCTAATCCTACAGGTGTTAATCAAAAGCAAAAGTTATTCTCCTTCTGCAGTGATGGTAGAAATACTTGCAATGACTAGATTTTCAGAAGAAATGGAGTGAAGCCCTCAAGAGCAAGAGGCATGGCTTTTGCCCAAGGGCTTGAGCCACTGTTCTGTCCTTCAGATGCCTTTCTTTCCCACTTGAGAGTGTGAGGTTTATTCAGAGCATTAAGTTAATGACTGCAGAATAATTCTAGTCTTGGGATGGAGGGAGATGACTGTTGTTTTTTCTTCAGATAGGAGGGCATATGAATCCTTAAAAGTAACTTCAGCCCTCCACAGTGTGCTGTCCAATATGGTAGCCATCAGACAGATGTAGCTTAGTCAATTGAAATTTAAAATTAAAAAATTCAATTCCTTACTTGCACTAGTCACATTTCAAGTGCTTTGACAGCAAGAAATAGACCGTTTCCATCATCATTGCTAGTCTTATTGGATAACCCTACTCCACGTTAAGTGAAAAGGCTCCTGAAGTCACTGCTGTAGACGATTCTGGCTGAATTCAAGATTCTCCCATTATAGAAGACCTTGATACATGACAGAGGCCTTCAATCTGACTGCAAACCCACTGATGCTTAAATGGGGGGGAGTTCCTCCTAGTCACAGTCCCACCGTGACTATATGCAAGATCACATTTAAAAGCAGCAGTGTACTGGGAACTTGAAACTTGACCTCAGGAAGCTTACAACTGAAGACATTTCTCTTCTTCTTGCCTTTTTGTCCTCTCCCTTTGTCCATGTACATCTCCCTCGGTGTCACATGCCCTCCCTCTCTCTCTGATTGTCTTTTGCCTTGCCTACTCATTAATGAAAGAACTCTAGGCTCATTTATGCCCTGGAAAATTAGTGATTTAATATGAGAAGACTGGTTGCTAGGTTTGAAGACAGAAGTTTTTGACACCCTAAGTCTGCTTCTGAGTGACTTCTTTGCATATTGTTATAAAAATATTTCCATTTCCCTTTGAGAACCAATGGCATCCACCAGGATACAGTGAAACCTGTGGGTATGCGGCAATGTCTTGCCAGACGGATGAACTGGTAACTGTCTGAGCTTATCAAAATGCTATTGTAATGTCAAGACAGCTGCAAGGCTGTTTCCAGAGAGCCTAATTACAGTGGCTGGGAGATGAGCTCGAAAGGAGAAAATGCTGTCCCTAAGTAAGATAAGCAAATGGAACTTTACAAATGTATATTCTCGTCCTCCTTGTCTCCTCTGTTGCCAACAGGCAGCCAAAAAGCCAGTGGGGTTCTTTCAAAGGCTGTCTTTCCATTAGGACTTCAATGGCATTGGCAATAAAAGGTGAGACAGAAGGGCATGCAAAATGGAGCTGAATGCCACCCTGGAACCATGTTTATTATGCTGAGAACATACTTGTTGCTATGCTAATGGGACAGGATTCTATTTCTCTGACTATTTAAAATTTTCCAGCACAAATGAGGCAGTGTAGTGGGGCTGTTACATCATGTAGCTTCTCAAAGGGCTGATGGCTCCTCTCCATTTACACCTCCTCCTCTTGCACATGGCCCCCTTTCCTGGTGAGAAGATGCTTTTGCTTTTTACAAAGTGGTCTCATTTGCTTGGAAAACATCATGAGACTCACTTAGGATTCATAACAGCCAGATTTCATCAGGACTCCACAAAGGTAAAGATGTCTTGGCCATGTTCCAAATGTGTTCAAGTCCTCCTCCTTCTACCTCTCACCCCTCCATAGCTGTTCCACCAAAAACAGCAACAAAAAAGAAATGGACCATTCAGCTGAAAAGAAGCATCAGAGTTTAAAAGGTTTGGTTTAGGTGTTTTTTTTTCCCTCCAAGTCAAATTGGGTTCCACCGTGTGGATAAGACAACAGCAAAGGAAGGTAAAGCCAGGGGGAAAAGAAAAGGGAAGAAAAGATAAACTTGGGTTGGAGAAGTTTGTCCTTTATCGGGGATAAAGCTTAAAATCAATGGTAAACATAAAGTACCTAAAACAAAGAGTAACTCAAAACCAAAATGTATACCTTTATGCCCCCCCCGCATCCCATCTGTCGACTTGTCTTAATTACCACGACTAGCCTAACCTAAGCCAGCATCTTCCTGCAACTGGAGTCTATGGTCTCCCAACCCATCTGCTGGTTCAGGCGCTCTTGCTTCGCTCCAATGAAGTCATTCTCCTCCCTGTAGGCAGAGTGATGTTTGAACTTCTGCTTAAGTATCCCTAATAGTCTGTAGTGCTTTTAACATAAAGGCAACCTTCCTTGACATGGTTTCCAGGTTCTATAAATCCCAGCCCCTCCCCACCCCTCTGAGAAGCCCCAGCTCACTCCGCTATCATAGGCTTTCTCAGCCATAGCCTTCCCTCAGTGTCCCTCAAGTATCATTACTTCAGCCAGTTTCCAGATATTCATATATACCTCTCTCCTCTGTCTGGAACCCTCTTTCTTCCTCTGTTTACCTGTGTAACTCCAATTTCACCTTCATTTCTCAGCCTGATAGATCCTTCCCTGACCTTCACCAGAAAGCCTTCTCCAACCTCACTAGGCAAGAAGCCTTGAATATACTGTGTTTTCTTTGTATTCTGCCTTTACTTTTGTAATTGTTACTGAGGTTTCATTTTCACATTCATTGTATGCATATTTAATTGCTTTTATTTCCCCCCCTAGGTTTGTGAGGTCAGGGAATAAGTCTTTCTTGCTTATAATTATACTCTTGGGACGATGCTGGCACCTGGCACTAAATGGCACCTCAAAATTATTTGAGGGACTAAGAAAGGAAGGAGGGAGGGACTTATCCAGACATAATACAATACATTCCCTGAAGGCATGTGACTGAGCCTATGACTGTTTGTGTTAACTTTTTGATAAATAATTGTTGCTTTATCTAAAGCAGTTAGCAATGATTGACTGACTGAGCGAAGGGTTAGGTATAGTAGGAACTTTTCCTAGGTACAGCAAAGAGCACATCTAGGAGGAGAGAAGTACACATGTGATGTGCAGTAGTAGACGTCTAGCCTGGATGTGTCTTTCCTTGATTTGGTGGCTTTCCTTGAGCCAGACTTAATGTGTTCTAAGACATATGGCCAAAGTCATTTGTAAACACTTTCCTTTGAGGAAATGGACCTTGCTGAACTTGCTTTCATCAGACACTGGAGGCAAAAGGACTCATAGCATCTGCCAAGCCCTCAGATCCCAAATCAAATTATACAAGTGTTACCAGTGAGGTTACGGAAGGGCCAGTTGGAGAGTGTTAAAAACCTTGTAAAAATTAGACAAAATAGGATATTGACTCTATGGTTATTTTTCCAAATGTAGAAATTTTAGTTCACCAACTAGGGTAAGTAGTCTGTAAAAGATCCTAACACACTGCCTGGTATGTTATTATTTCATGATAATTAATTTTTATTCAATCTGGTGCATATTATATAATGGTATTCTGTTTGGTATTTGCTGAACCTTAATAGCAGCTTTCCAAACATTCCTGTTAGGTCAGCCTAGACCTCCATCCAAATCCTAGTGCTCTCTTTACAATATTCAACTTATATTTGGGGATGTGTGCTCCTGTGTATTGTTGGAAGCTTTAGTGACTTTGAGTTCCTGATAAGATGGATGTTAACTTGTTCCACCTAGATACTGTGCTGAATGGCACATTTCTGTATTGTCAAGTTGTCATTTCTAAATTGTATGAGCCCAACAAAGATCAACAAAATTTTAACTGACAATGCTAAATCCATTATTACTCTTCCTTATTACAGCCCAGGGCTAAGGTAAATAAAAAAAAAATGAATATAGAAAATTTAACAAAATTCATGTCTGTATGTTCCATTTCAATTCTGGCATTTAGCCATGAATATTGAATATTCATGAATACTGTTAAATAAAATTTTCTATATCAGCTACATGCAAAAGAATGAAACTGGACCATTTTCTTACATCTTACACAAAAATAAACGCAAAATGGATTAAAGACCTAAATGTAAGACCTGAAACCATAAAAATTCTAAAAGGAAACAAGAAACTCTTGAACATCAGTTTTAGCAGTATTTTTTTGGACCTGTCTCAGGCAAGGGCAACAAAAGCAAAACTCAGCAATCGTGACTACATCAAACTAAAAAGCTTTTGCAGTGAAGGAAACTGCCAACAAAACAAAAGGGCAACTTACTGAATGGAGAAGATACTTGAAATGATCAATAAGGGGTTAATGTCCAAAACATTCAAAGATCTCATTCCATTAAATACCAAAAAAACCCCACAAACAATTCGATTACAAATGGGCAGAGAACCTGAATAGACATTTTTCCAAAGAAGACATACAGATGGCCAGCAGACACATGAAAAAATGCTCAATGTCACTCATCATTAGGGAAATGCAAATCCAAGCCACAATGAGATGTTACCTCAAACCTGTCAGAATAGCTAGTATCCAAAAGACAAGAAATAATGAGTGTTGGTGAGGATGTGGAGAAAAGCGAACTGTTAAGCACTGTTGGTGGGAATGTAAATTGGTGCAGCCTCTATGGACAACAGTATGGAGATTTCTCAGGCAACTAATAGAACTACCATATGATCCAGTAATTATACTTCTCAGTATTTACCCAAAGAAAACAAAAACACTAATTTGAAAAGATATATGCAACCTATATTCATTGCAGCAGCATTTACAATAGCCCAGATATGGAAGCAACCTAAATGTCTATCAATAGATGAATGGGTAAAGAAGATGTGGCATGTATATGCAATGAAATATTGCTCAACCATAATAAGAAATGAAATCTTGCCATTTATAATATGGATGGACCTAGAGGGCATTATGGTAAGTGAAACAAGTCAAAGAAAGACAGATATCATATGATTTCACTTATACGTGGAATCAAAACAAAACAAAACAAATGAACAAACAAAACAGAAACACTTATTAAGGGAACTGGTGGTTGCCAGGGGTAGCGTGATGGGGGATGGATGAAATAGGTAAAGGGGATTAAGAAGTATTAACTTGCAGTTATAAAAATAATCAAGGGGATGTAAAGTACAGCACAGGGAATATAGTCAATAATATTGTAATAACTTCGTATGGTGACAGATGAGAACTACAACGATTGTGGAGGACATTTCATAATGTATATTAATGTCGAATTGCTTTGTTGTACACCTGAAGGCAATATAATACTGTATGCCAACTATACTCCAATAGAAAAAATTCTGGCATTCAGATACTGGATTTAATGAACGATTTTGTAAGTAAAGTTGTCTGAGTTAAGAAGGACTCTAATTTATTATATTCTTGATTTTTATTTAGCAATTTCATAAAAACATGAAAAAAATAAAGAGATGTTCAGATTTGTTTCCATCATCCTTAGGTGGTTAATTATAGTATGAACACCATGATTTTCTATACTGAAATAGAAAAAAAAATCCTTAGAGACATGTTTAATCATTTGGATCTAGTACTGCAGTGTTTATTCATTCATTTTGAGTCCATTAGAGTGTAAATTAGATTTGATTTGCTTGCTCTGATTGGCTTAATTGCCCCAGTTACAGCTGAAGTACAAATAAAATTGTAATAAATTGAACAGATGTTTAACCTACTCTACCAAGATCTTTAATAGTCAATTCCAATTGCAATTTACATTCAGCAATTTAACAAGACCCTTAGGAAACGTATTTGATTATTAAAACAAGCTATTTGTTTCTATGTGTGATGGAAACAAGACCATTGTGTCATATGTTATGGCCTGATTCAATTCTTTTGTATTATTCAATTTTGTTAAGAGGGAAACACACACACACACACACATACACACGCAATGAATGCATGGCTTCAGAAGTTAGTTTGCCAGCTTGAAAAAAAATGGACACCACATTTGAAATGATGCTGGAAGAGAATTTTACGCATTATGAAATATTTTATAAAGAAACAATCCTATCACATTTTCCATAAGCATCTTCACTATTAGCTTTTTTTATAGCCAATGGGAAAAACTCACCTTAAGTAAAGCATCAGTTAGAAAACAAATAACCGATTCCATTATTTAGATTCTGCAGGTCATTCATCCACAACTCATGTAGAAATAAAAAAATACTCTTACAAAACACACATGGCATTGCATTGTCTTCTACAATGCTTTCACTTTAATTTAATGTGACTGTTAAGATACTGTATAACTTCTGTGTGATCTGTTCTTAAGAATGCTTGGCAGAAGCTGGCACATTGCAGCTCTTGTATTTCCTCAGAAAGGAATTCAGGATGGATTTTATGTCTAGTTCTATAAATTTATAATGTGAACTTCCAAAGAGATTTCCAGTTATTATACACTGAGGCCATGTTTCAGTAATAGGAAAGTTAGTTTACCAGGAAGATAAGCTTGTAGTATGGATAAAGAATCACTCAATTGAAAACCAAATAAACATTAAGAATCAGCTAATCCTGGAGCCAAAATTCAAATGCCTACAAGAATCAGGTAAACAGCCTGAATGAGTGAAGCTCCCAGTAGGCACAATGGTGAACTGAAAGGGCCCATCTTCTTTAAAGGGACTGACACACTCAGCTCTAGCCAATTACTGTGGTGATGGAATGCAAGCCAGGGATGACAGAGATTCTGAGTTTTCATGAAACATTCAGAATGCAGATTTTTGTAAAATCTCTCTTGATTAAAAAATCTGTAATTACTTCAAAAAGTTTTTTTTAATATTTTTCATGTTCAACAGCAACAACAAAACTTTGTGAACCAAGTACATTCCCAGTTTATATAATGCTGTTTACTCACTGATCTATCCAATCCCAACATTTATAATTGATGACAATAAGGTCCTGATAATTCAAGGGATCATTATATCTTAATGGTAAAACTATTTTACTAGAACCACTTCTTCAGTAAGTAACAGGTTCAGATCCTGATTATGGCTCAATGTAGCTATACAACCTTGAACAAATTACTTAATCTCTCAAATCCTCAGTTTTCCAATTAATAAAATAGAGGTAGTAATGGTATCTATAGCACAAACTTGTTGAGAGAATAAAGTGAGATAATATGCAAAGAGCATTTAGCAGAGTGCCTATTATCTGGTAAATATTCAATAAATGGAAATTATGATTACTGTCATCAGCATTATCATTCTAGATCTTTCTGAAAGAAAAAGGAAATATTAAAAACACATTTCAGATAGGAAAGCATAAAATTCCTATAAAAAACATAGGATAAAACTTCTTAACATGGTTCTTGTCAATGACTTTTTGATTAGGACACTTAAAGCGCAAGCAACAAAATAAAAAATAAACAAGTAAGACAACAAACTAAAAAGCTTCTGCATGACAAAAGAAATCATCAATAAAAAGAAAAGGCAACCTACTGAATAGGAGAAAATATTTGCAAATCAGATTACCTGAAAAGGAGTTCATATCCAAAATGTATAAAAATCTCATACAACTCAATAGGGAAAAAATGATTAAAAAATGGGCAAAAGACCTGAATAGACTTTTTTCCAAAGAAGGTATATGAATGCGCAACAGGTACATGAAAAGGTGCTCAACATCACTAAGTATAAGGGAAATGCAAATCAAAACTGCAACAATATACCACCTTCATGCCTATGACTATTTTCAAAAAGGTAAGTAACAACAAATGTTGGTGAGGATGTAGAGAAAAGGTAACCCTGTGTACTGTTGATGGGACTAAAAGTTGGTACAACCAACATAAAAAACAGTGTAGAGGTTACTCAAAAAATTTAAAACAGAACATACGATCAAGCAATTCCATTCTGGGGAATATATTCAAAGGAAATGAAACACTGTGTCAAAGAGCTATCCGCACTCCCATGTTCACAGCAGCATTATTCACAATATCCAAACTTGGCAACAACCTAAGCATCTATCAACAGATAAATGGATAAAAAAAAAGTTGTGGTATGTATATGCAATGGAATATTATTCAACCATAAAAAGGAAAAAAATCCTGCGATTTGTGACAACATGGATAGACCCTGAGGGCATTATGCTAAGTAAAATAAGCCAGAAAGACAAATATTGTATGATCTCACTTATAAGTGGAATCTAAAAAATACATATAAAAAATAAAAACTAAATCCAAACTCATAGAAAAAGAGACCAGATTTGTGGTTACCAGAAGGGGCAGGAGAATTGGAAGGAAGCGGTCAAAGGTACAAACTTCCAGTTATAGGTACTGGGGTTGGAATGTACACCATGATGACTATAACTAACACTGCTGTATGGTACGTGTGAAAGTTGTTAAGAGAGTAGATCCTAAGAGTTCTCATCACAAGGCAACATTTTTCTTTTTTCTTTATTTTTTGTATCTACCGGAGATGATGGATGTTAATAAACTTACTGTGGGAATCATTTCAGAACATATATAAGTCAGATCATGACACTGTACACCTTAAACTTTCACAGTGCTTTATGTCAATTTTGTCTCAGTAAAATGGGAAAAGTGTATCTCGAACTGTTAGAAGACAGGATACTAAGGAAATACCTCCATGGTCTCCATTTCTCTGTCAGAAGTTAAAGAAGTGGTATAAAAGAACATAAATGGAAAAGAGAAGCCAAGGAGATGTCCTTGAGAAGCACTGTATTCACAACTACCTCAAGAACCTCACTTCCAGTAGATTTGGGGGCCTTGACCGAGCAGTACCTCCCCCCACCCAACCCTCCACACCTTTGAAAAAGATCATAACAAAGAACCGCTAATTCAGGGGGAAAGTGTTTTTCTTACTAGGTGTTTGTGTTCACCATTATGAGGCAAAGTGAAAAACAAAACACAAATAAAAAATCTTGTCAACTGTTTATTTGGAACCTGTTTAAATTAATCATGTCCTTTTATTCCATCTAAATCCACAGTGACATAACACTTAACAGAACCTGCCTTCATTACAGAGGACTGTTTTTTTGATATCTGCTATGTAAATAGGACAATTTCTTGCCAATGTTTAAGCTACATGAAGCCCAGAAGTTATTTCCCAATTATACCATTCCAGTCAAAGGAAAGGAAAAATGATATGCTTCTAACTGGAATATCAAGTACGATCTTTTGGTTATTTTCCACATGATCAAAAAAGAGGAGGTTTCAGTAAATGTGAACAAAATTTGCAAGAGGAGAAAAATACAGAGGGTATTGGGATATTACACAGCAAAACTCTCTTCACTGAAAGCCCTGTTAAAAATTCAGCTGAACATTAATTGTGGTACGCCATAGTTAAAATGGATGAAAATTATGTACAAAGTTTAAATCTGTGTGAGTTTTAAAAATAATTTTATGTTTTCTCATTAGAAGTGAAATATTTCTAAATATTGCAGCACTTTTGCGAATAACATCCTACGCTTAAAAAAAATACTTACAGAAGGTATTTGCAAGTAATTCCCTTTGTTTGGTTTCACTATATAGTGAAATGAGCCAATAACCTCATACAATGACACTTAAGATGCAATTTTTGGCATGATCCTTGGCAGAGGAAGGCTCTGTTGACTTATATTAATAAGGAAGCATATGTTCTCCTGGTAGCCCACAAGGAATAGTTAAAAAATAAAGCAGATAAAGAGTTAAATCACACCCTGAGCAAGTAAGCTAGAAATTCATGAGATTTTTCCTAGCTCCCACATAAAAATTCCTTTAAGTAAAACTTGAAGTTATAAATGATACAGTTATTTTATAATACCAAGGGATGAAATTTTGGTGAAATGACTGAATTGTTCTCTTTTTTTCAGAAAAATGTGTTGGGAACCCTCTCATACCTAAAATTCCATATTAGTGAAAAGATTACCAAGAACCATCTAATTGTGCTCAGTATTTTTGGCACCTTTCAACTCTAGAACACCCTACACAGGACAGATGCAGGGAATGTGACAGTCTTTCTGTTATTAAGAGGATTCCACAAGGCCTTCTCTGTGGATTCAGGACAAAACAGTCTGGCACCTCTAGATCTTCCCAAAAAGACCATCTGTTCTTTTCAGGTTAGCCATGTGTATCTAGATACCATTAATAAGTCCTTTTAAAAGGCTTCTCCACCCTCTTGTTCCAAATGAGCTTTTAATCTATTTCCATTCTTCTTCTAACACTTTGTCTTCTACTTCAACTTCTGGAAATGTGAACTCAAGATGGACAGAAAACATTTTGCCTCTGTGGCAAAGGAGCCCATTTGAACATTTCTGGATATCCTTCACCTTCACACTGAGATAGTGCATACCTGCTCCTCTGGATACCTACACAAAGCTAGATCCTGTGTGGTATCCTTAGACAAATCTTTTAAGCCTAAAGTTCAGTAGAAAAGACAAGGGGTAATTATGAAGGTCTGTGCCTGAATTACTTGAAGGAGTGAATCATTACACATTTATCAGAAAAGCATCCTAAAATGATCAGTTCCTTAGAAATTAAGGAACTACTTATACACTCCTCCCAACTTAGGTCAATTTACAAAAAAATCGAAAGTAGTTGTCAGCCTGCAAGAATTCCCAAAGCTTCTTGGAACGGAAATCTGTGGAGGCCAGGATGTGTACAAGTCTACAAGCATTCACACAATAGAGTAGGCAGAGTGGTGGGGCCCAGCACGTATTCTTTAATGCAGCCATGTATTATGTTAGCCTATCAATAATGATGAATCCACCACATGGAGAATTAGGTTTTAAAACTAATGAGAATGTTGTATTAGTTTCCTACTGCAGTTGTGACAAATTACCTCAAATTCAGTGGCTTAAAACAATACAAATTTATTATCTTAAAATTCTGCAGTCAAAAGTCTCATGGGGCTTAAAGTGTCAATAGGCCTGAATTTCTTCTGGAGACTATAAGCCTATAAAGTGTTATTAACTGAATTGTGGTTCCTTAAATTTCCTGTGTTGAAGCCCTAACCCCTTCCCATGTAGCTGTACTTGGAAATACTACCTTTAAGGAGATAATTAAGGTCAAATGAAGTCACAGAGTTGCGGCTCTGATCTGATGGGACTGTGACTTTATAAGAAGAGGAAGAGACACCAAAGACCTCTTTCCATGCATGCACAGAGCAATGATGAGAAAGCTGTTGTCTATAAGCCAGTAAGAGTGACTAATTTTAGATTTCACCACCCCATATTTATTAGCAGTGACTCTCCATTTCTCCCTAATCCCTCAAGCCCTAGGCAACCACTGATCTATTTTCTGTCTATAGATTTGACTATTACGGACCTTCTATATAAATGAAATCATAAGTATGTGATTTTTTGGGGACTGGTTCCCTTCATTTAGCATAACATTTTCAAGGTTCATCAATGCTGTACTATGCTATTTGTACTTTATCCCTTTTTATTGCCAAATAATATTCCATTGTATAGATATACCACATTTCTTTTATCAGTAGATAGACATTTTGGAAAATTTCTACTTTTGAGCTACTATGAGTAAATACTTCTTTGAATATTCATGTTTTATTCATTTTATTGTGGACCTATGTTTTCATTTCTAATAGCTCTATAACCACTAAGCATGAAATTGCTGGGTCATATATTAACTTTATGTTTCACCTTTTGATAAACTGTCAGATTCTCTGCCAAATAATCTACATCATTTTATATTCCCATCAATGGTATATAGAAGTTCTACTTTCTCCCCAACACTATTGTCTGTCTTTTTGACTACAGCTATCCTAGTGGGTGTCAAGTAGTATCTCACTGTGGTTCTGATTCACATTTCCCTAATGACTACTGGTGTGCATTTTGCCAATGTGCTTACTGACCATATCTATTCAAATCCTTTGCCCATTTTTAATTAGGTTATTTGTCTTGTTATTGTCCTAAGAGTTTTTACATATGCTAGATACAAGTCCCTTATTAGGTATATAATTTACAAATATTTTCTACCATTCTGTGGGTTGTTCTTTCACTTTTGTGACAATGTCCTTTGAAGCACAAAACTTTTATTTTGATGAAGTCAAATTTATCAATCTTTCTTTTGTTCTTGTGCTTTTGGTGTCACATCTAAGAAACCATCGCCTAATCCAAGGTCATGAAGATATAGGTCTATCATTTCTTGTAAGATTTTTGTCATTTTAACTTATCTATTTGACCCATTTTAGTTAATTTTTATGTTCAGTATGAGGTAGGGGTGCAACTTCATTCTTTTACAGGTGAATATCCAGTTATACCAGCACCATTTGTTGAAAAAACTATTCTTCCTCCCATTAAATTAGTCTTGCCACCCTCCTTAAAAACCAATAGATGGGAAACTTAAGAGTTTGTTTCTTGACTCAATTCTGTTCCATTGATATATCAGTTTATCCTTATGCCACAGTTAGTGTATGAATCTCTTTCACAGAAATCATAGTTCAGGGAAACAGTTAAGTATTTTAAACTAACACTACCACCAATAAACAAAATAAACAAAAAATCCAGACAGAATGTTTGCCACGATTCCTACTTTACACAACAGTAAATGAGTTGGAAATACTAAGTGACTGCCTATATACTGAAAATGGTGAAATTAAAGCAAGAAAGATACTCAGTAATTGCTACATCCTGGCAACCTGGTCTACAGATAATGAACTATTGCCTGCACGTGAGTTATTTTCACCTAATCATCATAGCAAATTGCTCTTAGTCATTAAAATCGGTGCTTATCATAAATTAGGTAGAAATATTAAAACCAATACAGAATCTAAATTCAAACATATAGAGAATAGTAAATATTCTAGAGCATATCATACTGAAAGGATCAAAATAATAAGCATTTATTATGAACCAGACATTCTACCAGCATTGCTGCATTTAATCATAATAATCCCATGATCCAGGTAAAAGGAACTGCCCAATTTATAGGAGATAAAAGTAAAGGTAAAGTTTGTTTCTCAACATCACAGAAGTAGTTGTGGACAGGTTGGGATTTGAGTCTGGATTCGTCGAAACTCAAGAGAGTTGGTAACAATTACACTTCTTTTTCAAGTCTCCAAGTCCAAGGGCTCCGTAATTGTTCAACCCAATGGTTGAGACCCCATAGAACACTGACAAGTGAATTTCTACTGTTATTTTAATCCAAAGATCCTATCAAATTGTCATTAATTATGGAGTATAACAAATTAGCTAGGAAGATTAAAGCAAATTTCAAGTCTGGGTTCAAAAAGGATTTATAGAGCTTCTGCACTACTAGGTAGGTGACAGTCCACCTAATCCAGCTATTGTTCCACACACATAGGAACTGATTCTCAGAGGGGTTACAGGACTCATTCAAAAGCTCAACATGCTACTTAGTGGTGAATCTCAGCATGGATTTCAAATATTGCATTTTTTAACCTCTGTTTCCACTGTACTAGGCATGTGTTATCAATTACTATTTGATATAATTCTGAGTCACATGCTTTAGGATCTGAAACCTTCCAGTCTGTGCTTTCTCCTGAACTGTCCGTACTTCAGAGCAGCTACCACAGACACTGATGAGAACACTCACTCTTCCAACCCCTGCTTTGGATGGCCATTTCCCAACTTCTCAGCTCCAAAGTTCTTCTCTTCGCCACTCAATGAGGCAGCTTTTGTCTTCTACTTTTTCCCCCAACTACCATTCCAACCCAGCCTATTTTCTGTGACTTTCATGCTCAATATGTGCTTGGTTCTTCTCTTTTGCTGACTTAACCCTCCAGCCAAAACACAAAAGGAAAACACCTGTAATGAAAGGTAACTCACTAAGTTGCCATCATACTTTTTACATTCAAAATGATGTATATGTAGTCTCTCTCTGCCTTTAGCTCTTAAAGTCAAAGCTAATTTTTAAGCTTTATTCTAATAAATGTTAAAATAGCCACTTTAATAAAGTTCTTTGCCTTCTGGAGTCATTTTGTTCTATTCAGTTATTGGTAGTCAAAGAAAAAGTGTCTTGCTTAAGAGTCTAGGTTTGTGTGCCTATGTAGGATATAAATTTAAAAATCAAACAAAGTTCATGGTATTTCTTTATCGATTCACAAAGATTAAAAAAAAAACAAACTCCATCATTTCTGCTTCTCTTGTAAACATAGTTAACTTATATTATTTTTTAATCACCAACTTTCCTGCGGGCATATTGTTTCCATTAAGTCACTTTTGTATCAGAATCAAAACATAAGACATAACAACTAGCTCTTAACTTAGACGTTCAGTTGCCTTTCCACCGTTTTGAACTTCATTCTAAAATCTTCTGCATACCAGGTAATACCACTTTAAAAAGAAGCAAGCATTTTATTAAAGTGAGATTCCTACACATGGGGAACAACATGGTAAGCTGTGATCTGAGACGACAGTTGGTTTACTCTTACCATTTGATCACAAAATTTCTGTGCCATCTGTGGGAAGCCACACAGGCAAATGTGTCATCACATCTAATAATGAAAAGAAAAAACAGACAGAACGTGCTGGAGAAACAGACTGCTTTAATTACCCCCTCACAATGCTCCTTGAGAATTTGGAAAAAAGCATTGTGCAGACAAGTTCTTTATATAAAGAAGTAGCCAGTGCTAAAGATTAAAAAAAAAATCAGGATGAATGCCCTAATGCCAGCATGTCCAATTGAGAGTGGAAAACAATGTGTGGTCAAGGTTGAGGGGAAATCTTGTAAAGAACAAACCTGCCAGGAAAATAAATAGTATGATTACTGTCTACAGTCCACTATTTATATGCTGAAATTTCAAAATTATATTCCTTTAACTAGAATATATCCTTACCACAGTTCTACAGTGGGAGTACAGGTGAAGACTGCTCCAAGACACAGGGATCTGACCTGCCCAACATCTAATGGTGATATTCATTAGCCTCCAAAAATCACCCTCTCTTCTTTCAAGCCTAGACCAGTGATCCATGTTGAAATAGTGTTCTTAATCTCTCTAACTTAGGTGTTCTCAGAAACGAAGGAGAGCACTGGGGTCTTTTCCTTTAAGAGCAATAGGAGTTGTGTCCTGGGCAGGTAAAAAAAAAATAATGGGAAAGATAGAGTGACTCATTGACTTGACCCTCGTCAGTGCAACTACTGTAACTCAAGACAATTATAATCACTTATCCTTTTTCACTCTGAGATTGGTACAAGTTATAGTTCCCTAAGCAAAAAAGAACCATTGTATTTCTGCCCACTTTCCAGTCAATTTGTGTTCATTTTCCATTTTATTTCTGCTCATGTTTACCCCAGTTGTCTTTACACTTCCACTAACCATCACCTCCTACCTCTTACCAGTCCAGTAATTTCAATGCTCAGCAAGGGACAAATCTACTCAAGACCACATTTCCAACTGACATTGGGACTGTAGTGTTGAAATGAACAAAGAGTTCACAGTAGACTGGGGAAGTGACTAATGAGAGACCTTTGGACACAGTGACAGTAGTGCAGTCAGACATTAGGCTTATAGCAAAGGTATCAGAGGGTAGCCTTGTGGCTCTGTGCCCTGGGAATTCATTCTCACACTAACTCATGTTGGCCCCCTCTGAAACTTTATCATTTATTCATTCAATAACTATTTTTGAGCATCAACAATGAGCCAAGTTGTAGTAGCACTAGAGAAACAAAGAAAAAAATGTTATGAATAAGTAGCATCAACCACAAAAAGTCACAGTCTAGTTAAAGACAAACATAACAACACACACTTTTCCTAGTTTCTTTCCCCATTTGTTACACTTCGAAAGCAATATATAACACTATAAACTCCCACAAAGACAGTAATATAAAAATACGTATAAATATTAATGATGGCAAATGATATACAATTGTGTTTGAGTAGAAAACGTTTCCTGCTAGATCAGTATATTTAAAAAATATTATGAAGTTATAACATTTTCGAAAATATATACTGAACACCTGCTAAGGGCCAGACGCTGTTCTAGGCACCACGGATACAATAGTGCATGGGACAGAGAAGATCCCTGCCCCGCTGGAGTTTATACTCTGGTAAGTTAGATAATAAATTTTTTAAGTAAAATGTATAGTATATAAGAGAGTGAAAAGTGCTAAGAAGAAACTAAACCATGGAAAGACAACTGGAGGAGGGATGGTAGGGCATGTCTTGCAATTTAAATTTGAGTGGTCAGAAAGCCCTCACTGTAAATGTGACTTTTGAGTAAAGACCTGGATTAAATCATGTAGCTATCTGGGAAAAAAAACATCAATAACATTCAAACTAAGTACAGATAAATTTTGACTTGTTTTCCATTTAACACATGGCACAAGTGTTTCATTTTACTTTAAATTTCCCAAGAAAAAGCATTATCTGTCAACACATACATTTAATTATGACAAGTTTGGTTTGAGAATATATATTAAAATGCAATATAAAATTTAACTAAATGGTAAACACTATTTAAAAAGGCAAAATTGTTTTCACCATCTTATACCCAGTAGTTTTGCATTTTGTGCTTAAAAAAAAAAAAACAGGTTTCAGACTCCTATTTGCAAGTACATTTCTATAAATAACATATTGTGAGTGGGGATAGTCTTAATTCCCAATAAATAAAAATCAAATTGGAAATAGTCATCAGTATAGCTTCTCCTTTTTAACATTGGATTTTGGAGTATTGGTTTTTGCTGAAAGTTCAGTGCAAAACACTTGATCACATGAGTGTGATTAATGGCTCTGATAAAGTTTATGTTGAGGCAAATTTGTAGATGTCACATCATTTGTATCTCCCTGTTAATTTATTGAATTTCAAAACCAGGTTTCTTTGTATTCCACATAATTTATCAAGCCTGTTAAATGGATTTAAATTAAACAATATACAGCCTATTGTAACAAAAGCACATAATTTAGAGTTGTATAATGGTTATTACCACAAGATGGGTAGTAGGGTTTGGCCGAATTCTAAAACATCCGAATTGGTCATGGTTACTGATCAGGAACTGCCTCTCTTGATCATCAATCCTCGGAAACTCTCTAATGAATCAGTTTTAAAGGAAAGAAAAAGCTTAGATAATTATTTTACTGTTTGACAGCTTAAATAATTATTTTATTGCCGAATGGACACCATTACTCTCTTGAACACTCAGAACTGTCTGTGGTATTTTGGGGAAACATAAGTTGGGAAATACTGCAATTTGGCAACTTGGTCACAAAGAAAGAGCCAGAGTGGAGGGGAATGCTCAGCCCAGTGGGGGCAGAGAGGGAGGACCCACACTCATTGAAGCCTTCTAAGAAGAGTTCCTCTGAACGTTAAGTAGCAAATAGGCAGTGGAAGAAGAGGAAAGAACTTCCACACAAAGGCATAGAGACATAAAGGTGCTCAGTAGGTTTACAAACAGCCTGGGATTCAGCGTGATGAGGCCAGATGTGAATGAAAGGAACAAGTTGAGGGAAGAAGTCTGTAGACTAGAAGGGCCTTATACAACACACAAAGAAGTTTGGACTTTATCCTGAGGGAGTGGGGAGCCATCTAAGTGTTTTATAATGGACATAAAGTATTCTAAGTAGCATGATAGGAAGATCATGGGTCTGTGGGGAGGGTAAGGATGAGATACCAGTAGGACCTTGCTTTCATTCTGACACCTAGGCTAAAGGACTTAAGCAATTTAAGATCAAGAGAAACCTTGCTTAAGTAATACCTTCTTCCTTTTCTTCCACTCTCTGATATATTCCAGTTAGAGGAATATTGTTCTCATGCATTCTTGGTTGAAAATCACTAAACTTACCAGTATGGGACAGTAAGAGTTATTAGTTTTAAATGTTTTATGGACTATTTTTTTTCCTAGAGCAAAGAGATGCCAGTGATTTAGAGGTGAAGGAGTTTTCAGAGGCTTGGTGGTGAGTAGCCTATCCCGGGTAAATTATTAGTCTTTTGAAGTCAGGAGAAAACAGGTGGTCTAGAATTTCTAGATGTACTAGAACAAGAAAAAAAGATACAAAGGCAAGAAATTCAGGGAGGTGGGAAATTAGGGCTGGACATGGTAAAATGAAAAGAATATAGGCCAAGAGTTTAGAATCTTGAGTTCTAGTTCTGGCCACCAGTGGATGGCAGCAACTGTGAAGGCCCTAAGATTCTACCCTATGTGCAAACTAACAAGTTAACCTCCCACAATCTCAAGGAAGCTGCCAGAAGACACGACATTTCTGGATTAGAGACAAAGGGCAATGTTTTACTAACAGCAACACCTACAGGATCATCATTGTTTTGCCCCAGTTCCTCAACCACCAGTTCCTGTAGGGCAATACAAAAAGGTCTAAGGATACCTCTATGTGCTGACTTATGCGAGAGGGACCCTGAGCTTAGCAAACTCCAGTCTTTTTACAATAAGGCGGCAAAGAAATTGTCCAACTTTTGCTCTGGAAGGAGATGTTGTCTGCCTGCCATTACGGTATCTTTGAAAAGATGGTCCAGAACAAGACTCTGTCTACAGCACGTGCAAAAATGCTAGATCCATGAAGAGTTGTTTCCCAATAGCATAACCCTAAATTCTTGGTCAGGTTATTTCTCTTCACTGTGCTTGTGTCCTTATCAATAAAATGAGGAGATCATTACTCAATTCATGAGAGAGTCTGAAATAAAATATCATTCCAAACTCAAAGAGCCAAAATGATGAGTACTTAACTTTTAGTTATGTTGTAGCATTTTCTGATAGTCCTGCTGAAAATGTAATTCTGCTATGATATATTGTACTAATAATCCACAGCTAATGAAAACACAGCTAATTCTAATCCAGTAAGACTAAAGGGTAACATCTGAAATTGGAAAGATGTAGAAAGTTAACTAATGGTTTATCTAATTTAGCAATTGTACTTGCAGAAACCTCTTCTGTCTTCGCAAATCCCTATTCCTAAAATATTCTTTTTTTTTTTTTTTTTAAAGATTTTATTTATTTGTTCGACAGAGAGAGTACAAGCAGGGGAGCAGTAGAGGGAGAAGCAGGCTTCCCGCTGAGCAGGGAGCCTGACGCAGGACTTGATCCCAAGGCCCGGAGATCATGACCTGAGCCGAAGGCAGACGCTTAACCATCTGAGCCACCCAGGTACCCCCCTAAAACATTCTTTGAACCTGCTCTTTTGTCTTCTTACTGGTTGCCTCAGTAGGTAATTTAAAACTTTTATGAATGCTAACAAATAAGTTTTAAAAGTTTGTAAGTTTCATTAGGGGGTTAAATGAGATAATATAAATAACTATCTGAAGTTATCCAGAGCATACCAGGCATTCAATAAATATTAGTTCTTTCCTTTTACAGTTCTAACATTCTAGGATTTGAAGGCACTGAGAATAAATCATACCAAATTTATTATTTTGAAAGCTATATTGTTTACTAATAGTTTTAAAACAATGACCATTTTCATTGCTTGCCATATATTTTCAGAATCAACAAATTTTGATTGCATCTGCTGCTGAAAAATGGTATTTAAATGCCTCTATTAGCTAAAACACATTTGTAACTGGAGCATTACTTTTAATTATCTCCCATTTCATGTTCCTTTACAGTAAGTCAGTTTCTCTCTCCCCCAAATCAGTCTATCACTTTAGTTTCAGAAATGGAGGGAGAGAATACATAATTCTGGAAGAGGGTGGATACTATTTAGGGAATTAGCCCACCCAGGCCAAAAGAGGAAGGTAAAAATGACTGCCCCTCCCTTCCAGTTGTTAGTAGGAAGAAAAAGAGCAACAGAGTTAAGTGTGGGATGCAGGCAGACACATGCTTTGGTATCTGCAGTGCAGGGCTGGAAACCCAGGCCTGAGGACATCAGTCACACTGGTTAAGAGCAACATGGAAGGCAGAGGAGCTCTTTTCCAGTTCCCTCTCTGGTGGAAGCCTTGAAACAAAGGGCTCTGAGCTCATTTCAGATGGCTTCAACATACCCAAGTGGGCATGGCCAGGAAAACTGAAGACGGAGTTTACTAATAGTTCTCTGTTTCTTGTAAGGCACGGGCATTAACACAAAAGGCAGGGAGGCTGTTATGGAGCCCACCATGGGCAAGGTAACACCACAGCAGAGGCTTTGGGGTAGTCAGCATGACTGATAGATATAGCAGTGACTCAAAGGAGTCTTCAAAACCAATGAAGGTTAACAGGAGGCTTAGTCATCAGAGAGACTTTTCTAAAGTTCTGAGACCCTGAAAAACCATATATTGTGTATTTATACACCAAAGACATAAATAACAGATATCAACAGATTACCTAGGATCAGGCCTTGCTGGGTAGAACCATAATGGAGCTAAGTTGACATTAGTTATCACACCCACCCACCTTTCCCAGTTCCACTGTCTTGTGGTCCCTGCCTCATACTCTTGGCTGCCATCTTGGAAAACAGCAAAGAGAATGTAGGAGAATCTGAAACACTGAAGAGTTGTCCTAAGAATGCTTAAACCTAAGGATATAGATAAAAATTATTTTGTCTTACTTGTTTTATATCAAACTAAACTAAGCTGTTCTGTTTTTCTCCTCTACCCAACAGATAGCCACTTGATGAGAAAGATCAGTGTAAGTACATTTGTGACCTGACTACATATTTTTTGCACTGTTCAAACACTTTCCATTATTACTGGGGGTGGAAGCTATTAGAGGCGGCTCAGAGTAACAGAGGAGCAGTCTTGAGTTTTGCTTTTTTTAGGGTGTCAAACTCTGGTATTGTGTTATTTTTTCGTATGTCAACTATAATAGCTTTAGAGTGCAAAGTTATAACATTAAATAAAAAGAACTATGAGTAGCTGTACAAATTGCTCATTAGATTGATCACTTTTTTTTATGCCAGTAAAGCTCTGTAGACTAGAGAATAACCCAGCTGAAAATGTACAAGTGATGTTGTCCGCAGCATGAAAAGACTGGTAAATACAGCCTTCAGCCTGTCAGCTAATAGCATCAACCTCATCCAAATCAGGTAAGTAAAAACTGCATCCACTTATGAGTAATGCAAAGCATGGCTCTCGGAAAAATGGAAAGGTTTGTAGTGATTTAGAACCTGGTCATTTGAAAACTTGATTATAAAGTAAAATATGCAGAAGCTCTAAGAAAGGTATAAAAATATGCAAATAGGGGAGCAGTCAGGGAAGAGCTGAGATCAAATAAAATTTTCTCATAAGGTGTGCCACTTTATTTTTGTGCACTGAGAGACCGTCTATTGTGACAGTGAAGGGCACAGGTCCAGATGTCAGCTTGCCTGGTCTTGAATCCTGCTCTGCCCCTTACTGACCTTCAAACAGTCACTCAACCTCACAATGCCTGGGTTTGCTCACTTGTAAATGGGGATGATAAGAGTACTGGCTTCACTGGTTGTTGAGAACTGAGTGTTAATGTGTGTCCAGTGCTTACAAGAGTGCCTAGGACACAGCCAACTATGTAAGTCTTAGCTGTCATTATCATGGTCAATAGCAACATTATTACAAGGACACCACACTAGTCTGTGTGGGGCATGGGGAGCAGGACTCGTGCCCTCCCAGAGCTTGCAGTCTTACACCTGGTGTGGATTAGACTCAACAGCCTTGGATGACTTCCAGTTAACAGATCAATAGGTTGTAACAAAAATATGAATTGCACTTTAAGTGTAAAGTGCAACATGTGTTGAGAACATTGAAAATTACTACAAAGTGGTTTTCAAATGGTCTTCTGAGAAGCCATGGTGTTTGAGTGTTGATTCTTCTAAGGGGAGAGGGATAAGAGAGAAAGATGAAGGAAGGAGACAATGAAGCTTACTGTATCTTTTTCAAGATCAACTGTCTTTTCACAGATTGGCAATCAACAAATAAGGTGTATCAGTAAACACATGGCAAGGGACATATATCTGTGTCTAAAAGTGCTTGGAAAATTGAAAATCTTACCTAGCTTAAGAATTTTCCTTCTGCTCTTGCTATTAACACAATTAACAAACCGTTTGGATCTTAAGACAAATAACAAGTTCAAACTGACTCTTCGATTATTACAAATTCCTGAGATCAAATGTAATTATATTTGATCCAATAGCAATGGCCCAAAAATACATCTTTTGAGAGGTAGATCGGGGTATTCCATTTTTCAAAAAAAAGAAAAATCAAATAATGGAGGTGATGTGAGTATGTAAGAAACTTCTGTATCAAAATCTCTCTCATTTAAGTTCTTTTTCCCATAAGATTTCTTCAGTAGTTGGTGCCTATTACTGCTAGCAAGTGGTAATAGAATTAAATCAATAAATAAGCAGTGAATCAAAGTTAACGAAAAACCTGGTAGCTGATTGAGTTTGCTTATTTTCAGAGACTTGGACTATGATTTTGTAGAGCGTATTACATTGTTCACTTTTTCTTCCCAGTCCACTGGCAGAATTGCCCACGTCTGTTTGTGATGGAGTCCTCACACCCCCTAACTTTCAGGAGCTCATGCATCTAAAGGAATCTGAAACCACCACGGGACATGGTCTTAGAGCTTTAAAACAATCTAACAGAGAACCTAAATGTTCACACCCAAGGGCTCTCATGCCAAACCTGCAGGCTATTTGAGAAGCTGCAGGGTGATAAGCAGCGATTAACATCAGGTGTGTGATTTGTGATCCGTAGCGACTCATCCACGGGGAATAGGACCGAGAACACGGTATCCAGAACATTGCATCCTTAGTCTCCAAATGAACAGCAGTTTGATTTGACTGCAAAGCATAATGGAAGAATTTGGAAAAGCATTTTGTAGCCTTAATTCCATGGAGCCTGTCCACCTTCCCAACACCGGTTTAATTATTAGGAAGGACGTACCACGTTGTAGGAGAGATCACATGGCACCTCAGGAGAAAAGGCTTACATCCCAAGACTGTTTTGTGACCTTGGGGAAATTACAAAACCATACTCAGTCAACGGGGAGTCAATAACAAGGCCTTTCCCAAACATACTGGAGAGGAATTAGGGGAAGAAGGAGGAAATTTTATCTATACTAAAAATCCCAGCCTCAGCAGCCTGTAACAACAAAACAAGGTTATACTTCCTCATTTCCAGAAATTTGCTCACCTCAAAGAATTCCCGCAGATTTCTGGAGCATTTTCCAGGGAATCTTTCTCTTGTGTGCCTAGGAACCAGCCCCTCAAAGCTCTTCAATTCCATTCTCTTGGGGTTGACTTGCAAGATACCACCTCCACACTACAAGGCTACTGGTCTGTAATGACCCAGCAGCAAAGCCCGGACCAAGTTATGGTTTTTACCACGAATTTCCCATAGTCAGGGAATTATTTAAAAGTGCTATGCGAACCAGCTACTCAAACAGCCTACAGAAACAAACTGGACTTGGGTGCTGTTTGGATCCCACTCATTGGTTCCAGCTATCCTGCTTCTCTGAACGTTTTCCTTTCTTCTCCTTAACTAGGAGTTAATGAGGGCCTCTTAAAGTGCCAATGTATAATTTATTTCTCAGAGCTTTCAGAAACTGGAAACCTTGAATGTATGCACTACGAAGTCAAACTAAATGGGATACATTATTCATAAATGCATTTTAAAGTATGAGAGAGAGAAAAAGAGAGAGAGAGAGAGAGAGAATTACAGGCCTGTACCTACTTCTAAACAGTGTCCCACACATAATATGTTTTGAACATTCAGGAAACCTAAGGGACATTCACAGGCCCGCTCAGCCTTCTCATGAACTTCTGATCTTTACAGTCTTTCCAAGACCATAGCTGTGTAAATGCAGATTCTGCAATCTGAAAGTGTCAGGGTTATCTGGATCTCAAACTCAAGGCCAATTTACATGACACAACAAGATCTGAAGCTTGAGTTTCAGAAAATGATACGGGAATAAGAAAAGATTTTTCATGTGTGCGATTCACTCACAGAGCTTTGCATTTTAGAATTTTTAACATTTTTTTGTTGTCGTTTATTGTCTGTCTCACTCACATTAAACTCTAAGCTCTTGGAAGAAAGAAAATACCACTATTTTGCTTATTAATTTAAACCCAGAAATTAGGTCCATCACCTAGTTGGCACTCAAAAAAATACTACTGAAAAGACTAAGAGGGTGCTCAGTAAGCCAGGTGGTGGGTGGGCAAGCACAGGGCAGGTCCCCATTCTGTGACCAGTCCACTCAGGTAACAGGGTAATGACAGAGAGTGAGCAGAGACAGCTTGGGCAGGAGGAATTGGGAATTATAGAATGTCCTAGTCGAAAGGGATAGGACATAAGCTTAGTGACTTTTCCGTGCTCGCAAAACCAGGTAGTAGCCAATTTAGGGGAGAATCCAGACTTCCTAACTCCTCGTTTTAAGTGCCATATTCTCTCAAGCAGCGGCTGCAAATGGAGGGAAAGGAATGTCAGAATACGCTGGAGCTCCTGGCAATGGACCCGCCAGGCTTCCGTACCTCCTATAGATAGATACAGTGGCTTCCTGTTCCAAAGACTCAATTCATAGGATTGAAAAGAGGCAAAATTTGCAGAGTTGATCCCGAGCTGACCAAAGGCAAGAGAGGTTTGGGGGAAGATAGTGTCAGGAGACTGGTGAAGAGGGAGTGTACCCAGGGTGCAGTTGGTGGGTTGGCAGGGAGGGCGGTGGGGGAAGGTTCTGGGCTTTGAGGAGCAGCGCACACACAGAGGGAGTACTGTGCTGTGTTGTTACAGTGGCATCTGGCAAGTGTGGGAGGGTGTAAAGAGATCAGAGAGGGGGAGCTGTGGGAATCACAGCAGCAGGGAGAAGCCACTGTCCTCCATCTTCAAGCTCTTGACTGCTCGGCAGGGTGGTGGGTCTCCAGGCCCTCGGAGGCTCCCCCGCCACCCCACTGGGCAGTCTCCAGTCAAGAGATCCGGGCTCCTGAGACTCTGCCCCCATGTGTTAGGGGCAAGTGGGTATTCCTGCTTCTCCCATGTCAGAAGCTGGTCCTCTCAGGGGCCCTTCACCTCATTTTCTCAGAAATCTAACTCAGACATCTGTTCACAATATTGAATTTCTAACTCCAAAAGTTGAAAGGCTTCACACCCACTGCTGCTTCTAGTCTAACACTTGCTGTTTAACCTGAAGCCAGATAACTGTGCAATGACAAGCACAGAACTTCCCTTATGTTTAAGAAAAATAAAAATTGGACACAAAGTCTGTAAAATATAATGGTGAGCAAAGGGGACATTTCCACTGACTTAGCTTCTGCTTGCCCTGTGACAGCATGATCCTGCTAATCTAACCTTTAAGCTACAATTTCAACGTGCAAAGTGATTTGTAACCACCTTTGCAAACCTGATGGTGACTGTCTGGAAATGCAGCTGGATTCTGTGGTTACAAATAAGCTGTCTCTGTGCACGTGGCTCTATCCTTCGACATTTGCTCTCCTTTGTAATCTGCACCAGTACGATCTCTACTAGCACCTTGGATTTATCTGGCACTATTCTTCAGAAATACCTCAGGATGCTTTTCACAAATACCATTTCTTTATTCTTTCGGGACTCTTATTGAAAAGATCCTTAGAGGCAGGCATAAAATAAGAAAACCATTCTTTCCTTCAAGAGAGCTCTCTTGCCCATTTTCTATTTCAATGAGCTTCTCTTCGCATTTACACATATTCTTCTTACCTTTCATGTCTATGATTTTTCTCTTCAGATTTCTACCTGCACTCACTGTTGTAAGCTTATTTGCTCTTAAGACTGTCACCTTTTTGGTTCCCTGGATCTCACCATCACTACCCCCTTGCCATGTTCTTTCCATTCTTTTCCTTTGCCTGAATAATATCAGGTGGAGAAGATTTCATTACATATTCTTTGCTCTGGTGTTTTCTGTTTGTTTGTTTGTTTTGTTTTGTTTTGTTTTGATTTTGGTCTTCTTCACTTTCTGAAAGCCAAGTTCTGAAAATAATGTAATTCCAAAGTGAACTTCTAGACTAATTTTTCAAAGCCACTCACTGCGAGTTAGCTGGCCCAACGTTTTAAACATATTACCTTATTTCAGAAAAGCAAGCATAGCTTCAGCAGGGATGGCACACAGTTGCTTAGTATAATTTTTAAAATCAGACTTAAAACTGTTTGATGAGTCATATGTTGCACTACATGGATTAATGTTCTTTTTTTCTTTCTTTTTCATGCTCATCTCCAAATTCTTAGTGAGAGTCATGCTGTGTAGTTACAACAATCTAGTTAATAACAAGTTTAGGGGATTTCCTGGCTAAAAAGAGTTTACAATCTAGTCAGCTACATCGAACCTCTGTGGAAGTACTATTATTTTTTTTCTTAATAAACACACATGCATCCATTCTTTGTATTCATATAACAAAAAAACATGTGTTGACACCTACCATATTCAAGGACAGTGCTAAAGGCTGGTAATATGCCGGTAACCAAGCCATTCAGTCTTACTGTTTCCTCATAGGGGACTAATCTACTAGTTACACTTTTAAATCTGAAACTACAAAGTGAGAGAAACACTCAAAAGGTAAGAGACAGGGCTTGCTCTAGGAGATCATGGAACAAGGAGGCAAGACCTAAAATAGGAGCAGGTGGGAATCAGACAAAGTGTCACCAAAGAATAACACTCGACTATGATCAATATGCTGTGCATTCGACCTCTAGAACTTGTCTTCTGGTTGAAGTCTGTGCCCTTGAACAGTATTTTCCTGATTCCCCGATGCCCCAGCCCTTGTGGTTGAGCATCTTTTCATGTACTGGTTGGCCATTTGGATGTCTTTGGAAAAATGTCTACTCGTGATTTCTAAGAGACTAGATTGTAAATGTTCTCACCACAAAAAAAGAAATGATAATTATGTGATGTGATAAAGGCGTTAGCTAAAGCTATAGTGGTAATCATACTGCAATATATAAAAGTATCAAATCAACATGCTGTATACTTTAAACTTACACGATGTTATATGTAAGTTATCTCAGTAAAAAAAGAAAGAATTATATTTGACTTGAAATTTGTCAGAATGGGAAGGGGTTAAATAGGAGAGTGTAGGGGAGGAAGGTCTGGTCTGATAGAATGGCTCATATTTAAGTCCATAGTGTCAAGGGAAGTACTCTGACATTTTGAAGAAAAAAGGCAGTATGTCTAGACATGGAGAGTTAAGATGATCAAGCTTGAGGGGCCAATCCACAGAAGCAATGGAGAAGTTTTTTGGGGTTTTTTTTGTTTGTTTTGTTTTTAGTTGTTGGGGCCTTGGGGCTCAATTATTTTTGCTGATGGGACAGGTGTTTCATTGGTGGGGTGAGGTTTATATTTTGGAAACACCCTGGATGCAGAGTGGAGAAAACAATCAAGGTGGTCTAGAATAGGTGAGTGGAGATCTGTTAAAAAATCTATTAGAAATCTAGGAAAATAAAGAAAGTAACATCAGTATGATGATTATAGTTGAGTTACAAAGCATTGGATTACTGTTATAAATGTGTAGAAGGTAAATTTGAGAAATTGGTAATGGATTGGACTTCAGAGTAAGAGGGAAGGAAGCATCAAGGATGGCACATAAGTCTTAAGCTTTCACAATTAACAATTGGTGCCAGATTGGGGAAATGGGAATATCACATGTTTTAATTTGAAGACCCTGAATTTTTGTATTTTTTTGAGATAACTAAGAGGAGATACAGAATTGACAGTTCGATGAAAGTGTCTAGAGTTCAGAGAAGTCTGGGATAGAGATATAAATTTAGAAGTCATCAGTATACAGGTATGATTGAAGTTCAGCCCTTGTTGAGGTTCCCCAGGGGAGAGTACTTAGGGAGAAGAAAAGATAAACTATTACAAAATGTTGAGAATATTCAACATTTAAAAATACAGAAGAATCTGAAAAAAAAATACTGGAAAGGACCATGTGGAGGGTCAAGAGGAAATGAGAAAGATGCGGTTTCCTGAAAGCCAGGGTAATAGGATTTTTCAAGAATAATAGAGTCCCCTACCTCATATCATATATAAGAATTAACTCAGAATATGTCTAACACCTAAATATCAGAGTTAAAACTATAAACCTCTTAGAAGAAAACATAGGAGTATATCTTCATGACCTTGGATTAGGCTATAGTTTCTAGATAGTATAGAAAAAGCACAAGCAACAACAACAACAAAATAGATAAATGGGACATAATCAAAATTAAAAAATCTTGTGCTTCAAAGGACACCATTCACAAAGTTAACCCATCGAATGTAAGAAATTTTCTACACATCATATATTTGATAGGGAACTTACATTTATAATACATAAAGAATTTCTATAATTCAATAACAAAAACTAAATAACCTAATTAAAAAGTGGCAAATAATATAAATAGGTTTTCTGCAAAGAAGTTTTACAAATGACCAATAAGCACATAAAAGAGTTCCAACATTAGACATCAGGAAAATGTAAATCAAAACTGAAATGACAGGACACCTCCCAGCAAGTATCCACTCCAGCCCTAGCTGTCCCAATAAGGCAGCCTCAGCATGACATGCCCTGAGACTCCTCCCAGCCTGGGTCCATCCCAGCTGCCCTGCCAAGGCAGCCATGGCACAGCATGCTCCAGGCTCCCCCAGCCTTTGTCTGCTCCAACTCCAGCCATCCCTTCAAAGTGGTCTCAACATGGTTCATCCTGGGACCCCACTGCCCACATCCACCACAGGTCCAGCCAGCCTGCCAAGGCTACCAGATAAACACAGTCTATAATAGTCTTAATGGACATAGATGCAAAAATCCTCAATACAATATTAGCAAACCAAAGTCAACAATACATTAAAAAGATCATACACCACAATTAAGTTGGATTTATTTCAGGAATGCAAGGATGATTCAACATCTGCAAATCAAACAACATTAACTAAATGAAGGATAAAAATCATGATTATCTCAATAGATGCAGAAAAGGCATTTGGCAAAATTCAAGGTCCATTTTGATTAAAACTTTGAACAAAGTGAATATAAAAGGAATGGACTTCAACATAATAAAGTCCATATATAACTAGCCCACAGCTAACATGATAGTCGATGTTGATAAGCTGAAAGCTTTTCCTCTAAGATCATAAATAAGGATGTCCACTCATGTCGCTTTTATTCAAATAGCATTAGAAGTCCTAGCCACAGCAATTAGGCAAGAAAAAGAAATAAAAGACATCCAAATTCAAAAGAAGAAGTAAAACTGTCATTATTTGCAGATGACAGGGCACTATGTATAGAAAACCCTAAAGACTCTATCAAAAGTCTGTTAGAACTAATAAGTGAATTCAGTAAAGTCACAGGATAAAAAGCATACAAAAATTGTTTGGATTTCTATACCCTAATAACAAGCTATCAGGAAGAGAAAATAAGAAAATAATCCCATTTACAATTGCTTACAAAAAAATTAAATACCTAGGAATAAATTTAACTTAGGAGGTGAAAGACTATAAGACACTGATGAAGAAGTAGAAGAATAAGACACTGATGAAGGATTAGAAGAATAAACATTGTTAAAATGTCCATGCAACACAAAGCTATCTACAACTCAGTCTAACCCCCATCAAAATACCAATCACGGGGCACCTGGGTGGCTCAGTTGGTTAAGTGACTGCCGTCGGCTCACGTCATGATTCCAGGGCCCTGAGATCAAACCCTGTGTCAGGCTCCCTGCTTAGCAGGGGAGTCTGCTTCTCCCCCTCCCCCTGCTCATGTTCTCTCTCTCTCTCTCTCTCTCTCACTCAGTCTCTCTCTTTCAAATAAATAAATAAAATCTTTTTAAAAAATACCAATGACATTTTCACAGAACTAGAACAAGAATCCTAACATTTGTATGGAACCACAAAAGACCCCAAATAGCTAAATAATCTTGAGAAAGAACAAAGCTGGCAGTACCAAATTCCCAAATTTTAAACTTAATACAAAGCTACAATATTCAAAACATTATGGTACTGGCACAAAAACAGACACATAGATCAATGGGATAGAGTGCCCAGATATAAATCCTTGCATATATGGTCAGTTAATCTATGACAAAAGAGGTAAGAGTATACAATGGGGGAAGAACAGTCTCTTCAATGGGTGGTATTGGGAGAACTGGAAGCAACATGCAGAGGAGTGAGGCTCGACCACTCTTACACCATATAAAAGGTGAATTCAGGGTAGATTGAAGACTTGATTATAGAATCTGGAACTGTGGGATTCCTGGAGGAAGGCATGGGTGGTGAGCTCTTTGACATCTGGGCAATATTTTTTTGGACTGCTCTCCTCAGGTAAGGGAAACAGGAATTAGGATGGACAAGTGGGATCATATCAAACTGGGAAACTTTTACACAGTGAAGGAAACCAAAAATAAACAAGATGATAAGGCCACCTACTGAATGGGAGAAGATATTTGCTGATCATGCATCTCATGAGGGGTTAATATCCAAAATGTGTGAAGAATTTACACAACTTACTATCAAAGAAACAAAAAACCCAACTTTAAAATGGGCAGTGGACTTGAATGGACATTTTTCCAGTGAGGAAATGCAGATCAAAGCCACAGAAACATATCACCTCACACCTGTCAGATTGGCTATTATCAGGGAGACAAAAGATAACAAGAGTTGATGAGGATGTAGAGAAAAGGGAACCCTTGAGCACTGTTTGTGGGAATGTGAATTGCTACAGCCACTGTTGAGGGTAATGTGGAGTTCCCTCAAAAATTTGGAAATTGACTTACCGTATGATCCAGCACTTCCTCTTCTTGGTGTTTATCCATAGAAAGTGAAAACACCAATTTGAAGAGGTATATGAACCCCTATGTTCATTGCAGCATTGTTTATGATGGCTGGTATATGGAAACAACCTAAGTGTCCTTTATAGATGGATGTATAAAGAAGATAGGGTGTATATATACAGTGAAATGTTACTTAGCTATGGAAGAGAATAAAAATCTTGCCATTTGCAATAACATGAATGGACTTGAAGGGTATTGTGTTGGGTGAAATGGGCCCAAGATACCATGTGATTTCACTTATATGTGGAATCTAAAAAACAAAACAAATGAACAAACAAAACAAAACAGAAGCAGGTTCCTAGATATGGGAAGCAATCTATTGGTTGCCAGATCAGGGAGAGGTAGGAGGATGGGCAAACTGGACAAAAGGGATTAGGAGGTACAAACTTCCGGTTATAAGAGGGATAAGTCATAGGGATGTAATGCACAGCATGGGGGTATGTAGTCAATAATATTATAATAACTTTGTAAAATGACAGATGGTAACTAGATTTATCATGGTGATCATTTCATAATGTATAACAATATTGAATCTCTATGATGTACACCTGTAAATAGGGGATAGCATGTCAATTATACTTCAATTTAAAAATTAAAAAAAACTTTAAAAACTGAAATGAGATACCACTACACAACTATTATGATGGCTAGAATCAAAAAGTGAGATAATCACACATATGGCCAAGGATGTAGAAAAATCAGAACTCTCATCCACTGTTGGTGGGGATGTAAAATGGTGTAGCCTCTTAGGAAAACATTCTGCAATTCCTCTAATAGTTAAACAGAGAGTTACCATATGGCTCAACAATTCCATTCCTAGATATAAACTCAAGAGAAATAAAAACATATGTCTACACAAAAACTTGTGCACAAATGTTTATAGCAGAATTATTCATAATAGCCAAAAAGTGGAAACAACCCAAATATCCATCAACTGATGAATGGACAAATAAAATGTGGTCTATCCTTGCAATGGAGTATTATTCGACAATAAAAAGGAATGAGGTATTGATATATGCTGCACTGTGGATGAACCTCGAAAACATTATGCTAAGTTGAAGAAGCCAGTCACAAAGGACCACATATAGTATGGTTCCATTTACATGAAATGTCCATAATAGGCAAATGCACAGAGACAGAAAATAAGTTGGTGGTTGCCCAAGGTTGGCAGTTTGGGGATAAGTGGGGGTGACTGCTAAAGGGCATGTTCTAAAATCGTTTTAGAACAATGTTCTAAACAGAAACTGTTCTAAAACTGATTGTAGTGATGTTTGCAAAACTCTTTGAAAATGCCAAAAAGCCACTGAATTTTACACTTTAAGTGAGTGAATTGTATGGTATGTGAATTATCTCTAAATAAAGCTTTTCATTAATAAATAATCATCAAGAAAGTTAAAGTTCGCTAAGAAGGCCAGTAGTTAAACACTGCAAAAAGCCCTTTGAATCTTGGGCACAGGCATCAGTGATGACCTTACTGAGAGTTATTTTGATTGCTAAATTCGTGGGGGTGTGGGATCCAGATTGGAGTGAGTGGGATTACTGAGTGGAAGGCAAAAAATTGAATACAACAAATACAAAAAGTGTTCATTCATGAAATTTGGCTGTTAAAAAGAAACAGAGGGTGTTGGACGAAATGAGAGATCAATAAGAGCAATGGAAGAGATGTGGGGATATTTAATGTTGTTGGGAATGACTCGGATGAGAGGGAATAGTTGATTAAGCAAGGTATAGAAAGGATAGTTGTATTGTCACTTTCCTAAAAGGCAGTATAGAGTTGTTGTTACCAGGCTGCCAGGAATTAAAACCTGCCTCTACCAGTTCCTAGCTGGGTTACCTTGGACAAGTTATACAATCACTCTATGCCTCAGTTTCCTCATATGAAGCATGGGAGCAATTATGGGATTAATTCCTAGGATTGTTGAGAGTATTATGAGTAAAGTACTTTTAGCAAGAGCTGGCATATGGGGAGCACATAGTGTTCAGATGATCATGATTAGAAGCCAAAAGAGAGGTGGACAAACATGTCTTGTAAAGGAGGAGGGACATCCCTTCTAAAGCAACTGGAGTAAAGAAGAAAAAAGAGGGCACACGTCAATGGTGTGCATGATTAATTGTAGAAAATTAGATGACTTTTTAAATGATGACTTTAATTCTTCCTGAGGAAGAGATGAAGCCAACTGACAAAAATGAGAAGCAGGTGTGTTTATGAGTTATGATGGTGGGGCATACAGAGAGTGAGGCTGAGGTTGAGGATAGGTAGGAAGTTCGAAATGAGTGTCGTGGATCAAGGGAACAAGTTGACCAAATACATGTAACAGGAATTGATTATTTGTTTTTTTGGGTGTTGAGTTTGAGAAGTTCTTTATAGATCTTGGATACCAGCCCTTTATCTGTAGTGTCATTTGCAAATATCTTCTCCCATTCTGTGGGTTGACTCTTTGTTTTGTTAACTGTTTCCTTTGCAGTACAGAAGCTTTTTATCTTGATGAAGTCCCAAAAGTTCATTTTTGCTTTTGTTTCACTAGCCTTTGGAGATGTATCTTGAAAGAAGTTTCTGTGGCTGATGTCGAAGAGGTTACTGCCTATGTTCTCCTGTAGGATTTTGATGGATTCCTGTCTCACATTGAGGTCTTTCATCCATTTTGAGTTTATCTTTTTGTATGGTGTTAGAGAATGTTCGAGTTTCATTCTTCTGTATATAGCTGTCCAATTTTCCCAGCACCATTTATTGAAGAGACTGTCTTTTTTCTATTGCATATTTTTTCCTACTTTGTCAAAGATTATTTGACCATAGAGTTGAGGGTCCATATCTGGGCTCTCTATTCTGTTCCATTGGTCTATATGTCTGTTTTCGTGCCAGTACTGTGCTGTCTTGGTGATCACTGCTTTGTAAGATAGCTTGAAATCAGGCAACGTGATGCCCCCAGCTTTGTTTTTCTTTTTCAACATTTCCTTGGTGATTCAGGGTCTTTTCTGATTCCATACAAATTTTAGGATTGTTTGTTCCAGCACTTTGAAAAATGTCATTGGAACTTTGATCGGGATGGCATTGAAGGTATAGATTGCTCTGGGTAGCATAGACATTTTAACAATGTTTATTCTTTTGATCCATGAGCATGGAATGCTTTTCCATCTTTTTGTGTCTTCTTCAATTTCTTCATGAGTGTTCTGTAGTTCCTAGAGTATAGCTCCTTTACCTCTTTGGTTAGGTTTATTCTGAGGTATCTTATGGTTTTGGGTGCTATGTTAAATGGATTCATTTCTCTAATTTCTCTCTCTACAGTTGCATTGTTAGTGTATAAGAAAGCAACTGATTTCTGTGCATTGATTTTGTATCCTGCCACGTTACTGAATTGCTGTATGAGTTGAGATATATTTCTTATATTGTATTGTTGAGAGTTTTTATCATGAATAAATCTTGAATTCGGTGAAAGGCTTTTCCTGCATCTATTGACATAATCATATTCTTCATTTTGTTAATGTGGTATATCTTACTGATTTGTGTATACTGAACCATCCTTGCATCCCTGAAGTAAATCCCACTTGACTGTGGACAGCTGCATGCAAAAGAATGAAACTGGACTACTTTCATACACATACACAAAAATAAACTCAAAATTGATTAAAGACCTAATGTAAAACATGAAACCATAAATCTCCTTAAAGAAAACTTGGGCAGTATGGGGTGCCTCGGTGGCTCAGTCTGTTAAGCATCCAACTCTTGATTTCAGCTCAAGTCATGATGTCAGGATTGTGAGACTGAGCCCCGCATTGGGCTTCATGCTGGGTGGGGAGCCTGCTTAAGATTCTCTCTCCCTCTCCCTCTGCCCCACCCCAAATCACTTGTGCACCCGTG